>NC_086244.1:43132367-43139867 GCF_036321145.2 Pelmatolapia mariae
GAAATTGAATGGCCTCAATTTTAATAAGACCTTGTGAGCTCCGATAGCCCTTTTCCACTAGCACCTACCTGGCTTGGCTTAACTTGACTCAGCTCGGTCTATAGGGTTTTCCGTTAGCTGATAGTACCTTCTTAGTACCTGCCCAGTAGGGTTTCCAAGGCAATCTCAAAATGTGACATATACAGATTGCATGCCAGGGACTGTGCAGTCAATGGCATCACTCAATGAGTCATGAGTACGGAGCCCCTCTGATGACATGGTCCAAAAAATAAATAAATTGTGGCCACGAAATACTATTTCGAGGCCACGAAATAGGTATAACGTGCGCACGAAGTACGTATTTGTGGCCACGAAATAGTATTTCGAGGCCACGAAATAGGTATAACGTGCGCACGAAATGCTAATTTGTGGGCACGAATTGGGTATAACGTGGCAACAAATTACGCATTTGTGGCCACGAAATAGATAACGTGGGCGCATCATATTGATACAATTCCTGGACAGCTGCATAGAGACACAAGCATAAGAGTAGGCTAAACCTATACACCATGGACAGAGACAGTATGATTGAGTTTTATTTTAGGCTGGGAATGAGCTACAAATGCATTTTGAAAAGCCTGGCAATGCAAGGAACCATCGTTACGGAGAGACATTTAAATCGGATATTGAGAGCCAAGTCACTTTACAGACGTAAGTACGACCTGGACGCCGGGATAGATTTTATTGTAAACCAACTGCAAGGGCCTGGGAAGGATCACGGTTATCGGTGGATGTTTACAAAGTGCAAACAACACGGCATTGCGATCAGGAAAGAAGATGTCAGGATCCTCATCTCTTTGCTGGACCCAGTAGGTTCCCAGGTTCGCCAGACCAGACGTCTCAGAAGGAGGCAATATTTTGCTCAGGGCCCTAACTTTGTGTGGCACATAGACTCTTATGACAAACTGAAGCCATATGGGATATGTATTAATGGATGCATCGACGGTTTCTCACGCAACATCATTTGGCTGCGGGCCGCACACACTAACAGTGACCCAAAGGTTATCGGAGGTTACTTTGTGGAAGCAGTGGAGAGCCGGGGGGGATTCCCCAGGCTCGTACGAACTGACATGGGCACTGAGAACGTGTTGGTCAGAGACCTCCAGCGTTATTTACGGAGAAATGACGGGGATGATAGAGCAGGAGACAGAAGCTACGTCACAGGAGCAAGTACCGCAAACCAGAGAATTGAGAGCTGGTGGGGAGTGATGAGAAAAGAAGGAGTCGAGACATGGATCACGCTTCTAGGAGAACTGAAGGACGAAGGATTCTTCTCTGGGGATTTCATTGACAAAGCTCTGTCACAGTTCTGCTTCATGCCAATCATTCAGGTAAATGTTCCATATTATGATAACCAGTGGTGGTAATTAATTACATTAAATTACGCTGTTTTAGCAGAAAGGGTAACAAAATTACCATTTACATTGTTAAAACGACGTTACCTTTACCGAACGGTAAATGCAATGTATTCCTAACGTTGTGGAAGTAGGTCAGCTGCGCTCTGTATGTGCGTAATGGAGGCTGAAGCATCAACCCAGCCAAAGTTTTGAAATCAGGGAACACTTCGCCAATTGAACTGATCAGAAGTCAGCACAACTTAAATGTTGTTGTTGTTGTTTTTTGGGGGGGGGGTTGGCTTGTCTGCGCTCATTCTGCATCAGCAGTTATGCTGCAGCTACCGATCTGTCACTGCCAGTCTGTCAAAAGCAGTCAGAGGCTTCACGCATCAGTAACTCTTCAGCGCTCTATCATTGGTACATTCAGGTCTGAGATGATATTGGATCCCCTCATGGGATTGAAAAATATTGATTTTGTTACCTGTATTATGCGTATAAAGTTGAAAAGCTTTGCGCATCCGCCCCAAGATTAGTATTAGTATTAGTATTAGTATTAGTATAAAGCCCAGATCCCACAACTCAGTGGTTTGCCTGGTGTGGTTCTTTCTTTTCTTTTTTTGACATCACTCCCTCTTCCTTTGGTTTTCATTAAACTGCATCCAAAACATTGCTGCTTTACAATTCATTTAAGGATGCACCACACTTATTTTATGCCATAATGACATTTTAAAAAGGCCTTGCATTACAGCTCTGACCTAATTCTTGTTTCTTTATCAGGAGGTATTGAATGACATCCGGAGTGTTTGGAATGCTCACCGTATAAGGCCCTCAAAGAATAACAACGTGCCCTGTGGGATACCTGATGTCATGCACATGGCCCCTCACCTTTGGGGTGCAGAAGACTGTCTCGTTCCACTGACAGAAGATTTGACCTTGTGTAAAAATAGCTGCACTTTTGTTAGTTCCGTCCCATGTGATGTGCAAGTGTTTGATTTGTGCACAATAATAATGGAGGAATCAAGCTTGGAATTCCCATCTACCATGTCCCAGGCCCTTGATTTATATTTTCATCTCAGGGATACACTTCGTTCACAGTTATTTGAGGCTACTTAAATGGACACAAACATACAAATGTAGTACATTTTGTACTTTAGTACGTATTGTTACAGCTTAATGTACTTATTATTAAGTAATTATTTTTCTCCAGTGTGTAGTTATCTTGTCTTTGTATCAAAATTATCAGAAAAGACTGTATAACATAATTTTCATGTTATCCATGTCAGTAAATGAACTCATCATGAACTGTTGCTTGCTCTTGGTAGCTACAAAGCGTGGAGTATTAAACTAAAATATGATATAGGTTAGAAAAAAATAAATCCTTTTGGGATTGAGTTAAACTTATCACACTGTTAAAGCATCAAAAGTTGTTCATAATATTTTTTTGGTAGCAAAAATGTGTTCATTTCTAACAAAAACAATAGCACCTTGGAGAACAACAACATAGACTGGCAATATTTCTAATGTTGTGATCAATTAGACAAGAAGACCAAGTAGGCTAAAGTGTGGAATCATAGTTGTGTAACCAATGCTCCAAATGTTAGCCTATAATTTTGTTATTGTGGAATAGATTAAAGCAATCCCATGTTTGATAAAGAGCGGTTTCTTTTCTTACAAAGCACAGCAGGTGTATGACATAGAATGAGTAGTTAAATAACTTTCAGGGGTGTCATTAGACATGTTCATGTTTAAAGATGTATAGAATGTAACAGAGAGGACAATGTTTGTACAAATGAGAATGGTTTACTGGTGTCTTTCAAAATACACCATACTCAAAAACAGGTTGTATTTTGCATATAATAACAGGATAAAATAACAGTTATTTCTAAAATGTTATACAAACCTCTTTACAATCAGTCTCTGTAATTGACAACTTTTCTTCTAAACCCATTAGGAACATAAAGGTTCACATTCTTGTTTCTATTAAGATTTCTGCAAACGTCTGAAATACTTTAATATAGAACATGCTTAATCAGTTGGAATATGGTATTTGTAATGGTGTTGTACTTATCTTTTCATATACAGTAGACAGCACTCAGCAATCTTCCAGCTTGTAGAACTGTTACTGTATGCTATATCGGAAATATTTGTTACTCTTCCTGTAGTAAAAAAGTATTAGAATGTTAAAATTAGTAATTGATTTTGGCACTAGCCAAAAACACAGTAACAATGTGTGCAGCAGGAACAAATGCACTTCTACGTTTAGTGTACGGATTCCCACCAGGTGAAGCACTGAAAATATTATTTAAATATGTATATGTATTTTTCTGATTCATCAAGCAATTTGTTGCCTTATTTTGTCCCCAACACTCACTACTGCTTCTGCAAAGTCAGAGTGCTCAGTGCTGTCTACTACAAGTAACTCCACTTCAAAAAACCTGAACATTCCCTTTAGCTTAATATTTTAATTTGGGGGAGAAACTAAGAAAGCACATACTGACCAGGTGAAAAAAGGTTGCACATGAAAAAGGCACAACGGGCTACACTGTTAAGAGAACTTAACCACCCAGTCTATTGAACATTGACAATCATTCCTTCATGTTACTGTTAACTACACCCGTGTTTCTATGAACTGTTAGGGTGGAAAACCTAAAACGTGTAGGGCAGAGTGCCTTGAGGACCAAGGTTGGGTTACACTGACCTACACCACATCCATCACCCACATAGAGCTTGCGAGAATGCTGTTAAATTCACTGCGAAAGTCTGGATAGCTGTGATAACCAAGGGGCAGCTTTAGTACACATCCACATGTGTGGGATTGTGGTCTGCGGAGGAAATCTGTAGTTTCTATGAACTCAATTAGTATGGCTTTATCCAACAGATTGGATCCTGTACAGAACCGCAGGAACAGCTGAAGATAATTGAAATCAATTTCTCCAATGTACCTTTTCAGGTAACGAGAAACTGTTGACTGGGCAGCTGTCATCTGCTCTGGAAAGATTAGAAGCTCCTTCACTGTTTTTACAGTTGGCTTTTTTTCTGCAATGAAATGATGCAGTCCTTCTGGTGGGAGTAAACCAGCTACAGAACCCACAACGGGACGCCAGCACTTGATTACAAACATTGGGGCCTGAATAAGTACTTTGTGTCCTATCTGTGCCAAAACAGGGAGCAGTGTGTCCTTAGTAGGAACCTGCTTGCACTCATGTGCATCAAGTACTTCCAGCAATTCATCTGTATCCACTGAATTGAAGTCATCCAAAGCCTTCAGGAGAACAGATCGCTCTTCTTGTGAGACGTACAAAAGAAAGGAATCTTTTAAACTACTGGTTGTCGAGCCATACAATATCTCCTCCAGAAAGGGTATTGCAAGCTTCACTGGGAAGTAACCAGCTTGTTTCCACCCTACAACAAACACTCTAGCTATAGCCTGCCATTCTTCACACTGAAAGTCATGCCGGATGAATGGGACTTTCACCTCAACTCCCAATGTGCAGCTGTCATAGAAATCCATCCAAAATTCTGTCAGGCAGTCCCGCAAAACACCACTTCCTTCCCCCTGTTCAAGCTCTCCATTTGGTAACAACATTTTGATATTGACCTCAGATGAAATAATGTTTGAGTCCTTAAAGGCACTGATCAAATCAGTAAGACAATGACCTCTTCTAACAGTCAGTACCACAGGACAAGATCGTGGTTCAGGGGGTGCTTGGTCAGGAATATTGGCCTCTCCTGTCAGCCCCGCTGAGAGAGACGATGTGTGATGAGGTGGATCAGACTCTTTTTCTGTAAACGGTGTTTCAGGGTTCAGTTCAACCACACTAATATCCACCCTGTTATCCCCACTAATAATAACAACTGCATCAGAATCTTCACTTTCACCTACAATTGGCAGACCATCCCATGGTAATGTGTCATTCAGTTCCAAATATCCACTTATGGAAGCTCCATCATTAATTACAAAGTGGTTTGATGGTTCTGAATTTATGTTTTCCACCAACAGATCATCAGCAGCATGATTAGGTTCATTGTCAGTGAGATCTACCACAGAGGGCTGGGTTATTGCATGATCGGCCTCTAAGTCTTGGGGCTGCTGTTGTGTTTTCTTTCTGGTACACAGATAAAGTCGCAGAATTTTGACCTTACTTTGCTTATACAACTCATCAACTGTACTGGAAGCATCCACATGCATCTGTGAGCTCTCAATATGAGTTGAATAGTGTGAAAGACTTTTGTTTTTTTTTGAGATGCCATTGGGGAAAAAAAGATTTTCAGCCATAAGTTTGATATTTGACACTGTTTCATTTTTATCTACAGATAAATGCCTTGTTCCACCACCACTTACAGACTTCATCTGTTTGAACCCACCCTTCTCTTCATCAAAATCCATCCAGCCAAGCTCAATTCGTCTCACTGTTCGTTTTGCATTTTTATTTTCTGCCCACTGAGACAATCTCTTTTTAGGAGGCATTCCCTCAGCTCCTGTCAGTCTTTGTCGTAGCCTTGAGAGTATAGATTCTTTCCTGGATGGTGACGTCCGTGACAGTGTTGCTTGTCTGCAGAAGGCCACAGTGGAGACTCTATCGCCAACTTTGGGGATGTACTTTGCCAGGTCACTGTCTGTCATTAAGGGAATGACAGTTTCATCAATCTGAAAAATATAAACAACAAATTAATAAAATTGTCAATATTAAAAAAACAATGAATACATACAACTGCATATTTTAGAGTTGTTTTTTGCTATCTACTTTTGATAACAGATACTTTTGGTAATGTGGTACACATTTGTCCAACATAAGATGAACAAAGATTACTTTTTAAATTACTCTTTAAACATATCATGTCACTGATTAAACAAAAATATGAAATACAATAAATAAAAATTTAGAATGTGCATAGTAAATTATGGATTGCGGCTCTCCGTTCAAAAATAAACACACAGACACACACACACAGCAACAGCTGCAGTGGCTTACATTCTCATCTTCAAGTTTCTTGATCACATCTTCTTCAATTTTGCGCTCTGTTAAAAATTCTCGCAGCCGAGTATCCATAGCTGACCTCTAAACCACATGAAAATGAAATTAGTATTTTGACACTCAGTTATAAATTTTATGTAGCAGATTTAAACATGATAGCCTACCTATAAAATCACTTTATCTATGGCAAATCAGAATTTGATAATGATTGTTTTATTACTTAGATATTATCTATGGTAATAAGGAATGGAGCGATTGTCAATATTGGAGTTTAAGTTGTTCAGTATGAGCAATGACAACCTGCATCAATACAAAATCATTCCGATCTCTGTATGCTTTATTAGTTCCCTTGGCAACGTGATACCAGAACTGAGCTACTGTAACTGCAAGGGTTCATCCGGTGATGCATTGAAAGCTACGGCTCATTTAGCATGTATTACCTTAACAAGTGTGACTCACATGATGCTACTTTCAAAGGAGATGTTCAGCAAAAAAAAGAGGCAATTTTAAGATGCTTTCCATCTAAAACTGTTATTATTGTCCAGACCAGATTAGTTGCACCAGCTAGCATGGTGATGTGGCCAGGGTAAAAGAGAGACACCTTAATGACACAGAGAACTCAGGTTTTATGTTGAACATACCTCGTTTATTAGTAGCCTTCAGCCTTGCTCTACTTTGAAAGTGTGCTGCGGGGCCGCCGCACGTCCTACAGTTAAAAATGAGTTTACGGCTACATATTAGCACAACAAAACAACGTGTAGTAACAACATGAGGATACAACGTTTGAAACGTCAGCAGATACCATTTAGAACATAGTAACAAAGATAGGTCTGAATAAATAACTGCCGAAATGCGGGAGAACAATATAAAATAAATAAAAAATATAATACACTCACCTTAGGACATCAGCAACAGCAAGGACTCCGTACTATGGCTGACGCAGGTTCTAGTGAATGTGCCCTGGGATTATATACATATATATATCGTCAAGTGTTTCGTGGCCTCGAAATAGTATTTTGTGGCCACAAATAAGTATTTCGTGCGCACGTTATACTTATTTGTGGCCTCGAAATAGTATTTCGTGGCCACAAATAAGCATTTCGTGGGCACGTTATACCTATTTCGTGCGCACGTTATACTATTTCGAG
>NC_086244.1:43157367-43162367 GCF_036321145.2 Pelmatolapia mariae
AGGGGGCTCGTCCGGGATTTGAACCCGGGACCTTTCGCACCCTAAGCGAAAATCATACTCCTAGACCAACGAGCCACAGGAAGCCTGCGCTCACGTCTGGAACTCTGAAAGTATAGAGTTAAATCGGCCTTCAAATTCAAGCAGGAATGTTTTTAAGCCCTCTTCAGTATCCATTTTTGTACTCTCAGGCCTTTGCTACTGACAATCTCAACAGGGATGACTCCAGAGAGACTGCACACAATGATTTAGGAAACAAAGGGTTCCCAGTCATTCAGGCCATGGTAGTCTGATGAGCTGTCAAAGAAAGCAGTTGGAATTCTCAAAGTTTCTCTAAGATCTTTCATCTCTCATCTGAGAACCTTCGTTAGTTCTAAAACTAAATTGTGGAGAGTCCCAGTTGTTTAAACCCCAGAGAGGGTTATCTTTACCAGGGTCGTTGACCAACAATGAAACATATCACATGAGCCAAGGTGTGAAAAAAGGCGTGGGTCATTATCAGCAGAGGTTTCAGGTGAAACCATTATGAGACCTTGACATATGTAGTTTAAAATCTTCACAGTGAAATTGAATGGCCTCAATTTTAATCAGACCTTGTGAGCTCCGATAGCCCTTTTCCACTAGCACCTACCTGGCTTGGCTTAACTTGACTCAGCTCGGTCTATAGGGTTTTCCGTTAGCTGATAGTACCTGGTAAGAGGTATTTCTTAGTACCTGCCCAGTAGGGTTTCCAAGGCAATCTCAAAATGTGACATATACAGATTGCATGCCAGGGACTGTGCAGTCAATGGCATCACTCAATGAGTCATGAGAATGACTCCTTCAATAAATCAATAATGCCGTTTTTGAAAGACAAATTGGTGTCACAGATCACATTGATAGGTTTGGCAGAAAACATGTGCAATGACCCAGAAGGACTTAACCTTGCAAAAGTTCTCCATGAAGGCAACAGATTGATATGTGAAGGGGGCTCGTCCGGGATTTGAACCCGGGACCTCTCGCACCCAAAGCGAGAATCATACTCCTAGACCAACGAGCCACAGGAAGCCTGCGCTCACGTCTGGAACTCTGAAAGTATAGAATTAAATCGGCCTTCAAATTCAAGCAGGAATGTTTTTAAGCCCTCTTCAGTATCCATTTTTGTACTCTCAGGCCTTTGCTACTGACAATCTCAACAGGGATGACTCCAGAGAGACTGCACACAATGATTTAGGAAAAAAAGGGTTCCCAGTCATTCAGGCCATGGTAGTCTGATGAGCTGTCAAAGAAAGCAGTTGGAATTCTCAAAGTTTCTCTAAGATCTTTCATCTCTCATCTGAGAACCTTCGTTAGTTCTAAAACTAAATTGTGGAGAGTCCCAGTTGTTTAAACCCCAGAGAGGGTTATCTTTACCAGGGTCGTTGACCAACAATGAAACATATCACATGAGCCAAGGTGTGAAAAAAGGCGTGGGTCATTATCAGCAGAGGTTTCAGGTGAAACCATTATGAGACCTTGACATATGTAGTTTAAAATCTTCACAGTGAAATTGAATGGCCTCAATTTTAATCAGACCTTGTGAGCTCCGATAGCCCTTTTCCACTAGCACCTACCTGGCTTGGCTTAACTTGACTCAGCTCGGTCTATAGGGTTTTCCGTTAGCTGATAGTACCTGGTAACAGGTATTTCTTAGTACCTGCCCAGTAGGGTTTCCAAGGCAATCTCAAAATGTGACATATACAGATTGCATGCCAGGGACTGTGCAGTCAATGGCATCACTCAATGAGTCATGAGAATGACTCCTTCAATAAATCAATAATGCCGTTTTTGAAAGACAAATTGGTGTCACAGATCACATTGATAGGTTTGGCAGAAAACATGTGCAATGACCCAGAAGGACTTAACCTTGCAAAAGTTCTCCATGAAGGCAACAGATTGATATGTGAAGGGGGCTCGTCCGGGATTTGAACCCGGGACCTCTCGCATCCAAAGCGAGAATCATACTCCTAGACCAACGAGCCACAGGAAACCTGCGCTCACGTCTGGAACTCTGAAAGTATAGAATTAAATCGGCCTTCAAATTCAAGCAGGAATGTTTTTAAGCCCTCTTCAGTATCCATTTTTGTACTCTCAGGCCTTTGCTACTGACAATCTCAACAGGGATGACTCCAGAGAGACTGCACACAATGATTTAGGAAAAAAAGGGTTCCCAGTCATTCAGGCCATGGTAGTCTGATGAGCTGTCAAAGAAAGCAGTTGGAATTCTCAAAGTTTCTCTAAGATCTTTCATCTCTCATCTGAGAACCTTCGTTAGTTCTAAAACTAAATTGTGGAGAGTCCCAGTTGTTTAAACCCCAGAGAGGGTTGTCTTTACCAGGGTCGTTGACCAACAATGAAACATATCACATGAGCCAAGGTGTGAAAAAAGGCGTGGGTAATTATCAGCAGAGGTTTCAGGTGAAACCATTATGAGACCTTGACATATGTAGTTTAACTTCTTCACAGTGAAATTGAATGGCCTCAATTTTAATAAGACCTTGTGAGCTCCGATAGCCCTTTTCCACTAGCACCTACCTGGCTTGGCTTAACTTGACTCAGCTCGGTCTATAGGGTTTTCCGTTAGCTGATAGTACCTGGTAACAGGTATTTCTTAGTACCTGCCCAGTAGGGTTTCCAAGGCAATCTCAAAATGTGACATATACAGATTGCATGCCAGGGACTGTGCAGTCAATGGCATCACTCAATGAGTCATGAGAGGGAGTCCTTCACAAATTGAAAAATGCCTATTTTGAAAGACAAATTGGTGTCACAGATCACATTGATAGGTTTGGCAGAAAACATGTGCAATGACCCAGAAGGACTTAACCTTGCAAAAGTTCTCCATGAAGGCAACAGATTGATATGTGAAGGGGGCTCGTCCGGGATTCGAACCTGGGACCTCTCGCACCCAAAGCGAGAATCATACTGCTAGACCAACGAGCCACAGGAAGCCTGCGCTCACGTCTGGAACTCTGAAAGTATAGAATTAAATCGGCCTTTAAATTCAAGCAGGAATGTTTTTAAGCCCTCTTCAGTATCCATTTTTGTACTCTCAGGCCTTTGCTACTGACAATCTCAACAGGGATGACTCCAGAGAGACTGTACACAATGATTTAGTAAAAAAAGGGTTCCCAGTCATTCAGGCCATGGTAGTCTGATGAGCTTTCAAAGAAAGCAGTTGGAATTCTCAAAGTTTCTCTAAGATCTTTCATCTCTCATCTGAGAACCTTCGTTAGTTCTAAAACTAAATCGTGGAGAGTCCCAGTTGTTTAAACCCCAGAGAGGGTTGTCTTTACCAGGGTCGTTGACCAACAATGAAACATATCACATGAGCCAAGGTGTGAAAAAAGGCGTGGGTAATTATCAGCAGAGGTTTCAGGTGAAACCATTATGAGACCTTGACATATGTAGTTTAAATTCTTCCCAGTGAAATTGAATGGCCTCAATTTTAATCAGACCTTGTGAGCTCCGATAGCCCTTTTCCACTAGCACCTACCTGGCTTGGCTTAACTTGACTCAGCTCGGTCTATAGGGTTTTCCGTTAGCTGATAGTACCTGGTAAGAGGTATTTCTTAGTACCTGCCCAGTAGAGTTTCCAAGGCAATCTCAAAATGTGACATATACAGATTGCATGCCAGGGACTGTGCAGTCAATGGCATCACTCAATGAGTCATGAGAATGACTCCTTCAATAAATCAATAATGCCGTTTTTGAAAGACAAATTGGTGTCACAGATCACATTGATAGGTTTGGCAGAAAACATGTGCAATGACCCAGAAGGACTTAAGCTTGCCAAACTTTTCAATGAAGGTAACAGATTGTTAAATGAAGAGGGCTCGTCCGGGATTTGAACCCGGGACCTCTCGCACCCTAAGCGAGAATCATACTCCTAGACCAACGAGCCACAGGAAGCCTGCGCTCACGTCTGGAACTCTGAAAGTATAGAGTTAAATCGGCCTTCAAATTCAAGCAGGAATGTTTTTAAGCCCTCTTCAGTATCCATTTTTGTACTCTCAGGCCTTTGCTACTGACAATCTCAACAGGGATGACTCCAGAGATACTGCACACAATGATTGGGGAAAAAAAGGGTTCCCAGTCATTCAGGTCATGGTAGTCTGATGAGCTTTCAAAGAAAGCAGTTGGAATTCTCAAAGTTTCTCTAAGATCTTTCATCTCTCATCTGAGAACCTTCGTTAGTTCTAAAACTAAATTGTGGAGAGTCCCAGTTGTTTAAACCCCAGAGAGGGTTATCTTTACCAGGGTCGTTGACCAACAATGAAACATATCACATGAGCCAAGGTGTGAAAAAAGGCGTGGGTCATTATCAGCAGAGGTTTCAGGTGAAACCATTATGAGACCTTGACATATGTAGTTTAAAATCTTCACAGTGAAATTGAATGGCCTCAATTTTAATCAGACCTTGTGAGCTCCGATAGCCCTTTTCCACTAGCACCTACCTGGCTTGGCTTAACTTGACTCAGCTCGGTCTATAGGGTTTTCCGTTAGCTGATAGTACCTGGTAAGAGGTATTTCTTAGTACCTGCCCAGTAGGGTTTCCAAGGCAATCTCAAAATGTGACATATACAGATTGCATGCCAGGGACTGTGCAGTCAATGGCATCACTCAATGAGTCATGAGAATGACTCCTTCAATAAATCAATAATGCCGTTTTTGAAAGACAAATTGGTGTCACAGATCACATTGATAGGTTTGGCAGAAAACATGTGCAATGACCCAGAAGGACTTAACCTTGCAAAAGTTCTCCATGAAGGCAACAGATTGATATGTGAAGGGGGCTCGTCCGGGATTTGAACCCGGGACCTCTCGCACCCAAAGCGAGAATCATACTCCTAGACCAACGAGCCACAGGAAGCCTGCGCTCACGTCTGGAACTCTGAAAGTATAGAATTAAATCGGCCTTCAAATTCAAGCAGGAATGTTTTTAAGCCCTCTTCAGTATCCATTTTTGTACTCTCAGGCCTTTG
>NC_086244.1:43779867-43992367 GCF_036321145.2 Pelmatolapia mariae
TATGCTTCTCCTTGCTTTTCTTGATGGTTTAAGACAACATATGTTCCAGCTGGACTACAGGGAACCAGCACAGCCAGAGCAGCCTCACTACATTGTTGTGTGGGATAACGTCAGCTTCCATCGCGCTGCTCTGGTTCGTGACTGGTTTACCAATAACCCAAGGTTTTCTAATATATTTCTGCCTGCATACTCCCCCTTTCTAAACCCGATAGAGGAGTTATTTTTGGCATGGCGGTGGAAAGTGTATGACCGAGAACCTTATGTCCGTGTTCACCTCCTTCAGGCCATGGAAGAGGCCTGCCTAGACATATCAGTAGATGCATGCCAGGGGTGGATCAGGCATGCAAGAGGATTTTACCCCCGCTGCCTGGCTGGGGCCAATATAGCCTGTGATGTGGATGAGATTCTCTGGCCTGACCCAGACCAAAGACAAGATGCTGTGGTGGGATAATGTTTCTGGTGTGTGTTGTACTGTATAGTACATGAATGACAATGTGCCACTGTACATACATTGGTTGCGTCTTTTGTGTTTATCATGTGACAAGGGTTTTGAAGGGGAGAACCATAAGCAACCTAATTGTTTTGGAACTATTGTTTTGAATTAATTGTACCAGTGTGCAAAACTCTGTTGTAGTGTGTGTGTTTTTGAGGGCTTGTGTTTGATGTCTGAGGGCAAAGTTCGGTTTTTCAGCAGGAGTGAATAGTTTTGGGTGTAGAGCTTCATTTTGACCTGGAAATAGGATGTTTGGGGAATTGAGTGAGATGTTATGGATTTGTGTTTACTGTTGTGCGGATATGAGGCGTAGTTTCAAGAAATGTGTTTTAGCAGTCGAGAAAAACTAAGTATTTAGTGTTATATTCCCATATATCATTGTGATGTTGTTTATTCTATTACTCTCGTTTTCTTCTGCTTGTTTTCTTTTTTCTTTCTCAACAGGTGATCCAGGTGATCGATATATGTATTTTTTGTCTGCTTATTTTGTTGGTTTTTGTTTTTTGCCCTTTATCCCCGTCCCTCTTCTCCGCTGTTTTTTTTTTTTTCCCCCTCTTTCTTTCTCCCTTTTCTTTTCCCCTGTCCCGTATCTAGCAAGTAAAAATAAAAAAAATAAAATAAAATAAACAAAAGGTAAATCAAATGGACCATTACGGCAAGGCTGGGATGGTCCATTTGGTAAAGTAAATCCGTTGGGCATCTTTCTTCGCCTTTAGACAATAATTCTGATGGCAAAAGAACCAAACGGGACAGGTTTAAAAAAAAAAAAAAAAAAGAAGACTGTGAAAGCTGCTAGATCTGCCTTCCTATCAGGTCTTATTTTGACTAATTGCCACAAGCCCCGTGCTCTTTTTAACATTTTTAACTCTGTGATTAATCCTCGCGCTACCGCACACAAGGAGGCTTCTCCAGCCCTTTGTGAAAGTTTTTTAAGGTATTTTATTGTTAAAATCACTACTTTAAAGGGCCCCGTTTTTATCGGTAGTCCCACATCAAGTTCCAGTTTCTAAATGCTCTGCTGTCTTTCAACAGTTTGAGCCTGTGTCTCTTTCGGATGTAAAGGAAATAATTGACCATTTAACAATCTCCAATTCCTCACATGATATTCTTCCTGCCCGTATTTTTAAGGACGCGTCGAATACTATTGGGCCTTGCATTTTATTAATATTGAATGCATCATTGTCCTCAGGCTGTGTACCGTCTGCCTTCAAGCATGCTGTTGTTCAACACGTTATTAAGAAGACTAATCTTGACTCCAGTGTTCTTTCAAATTATAGGCCGATTTCTAAGCTTCCCTTTATCTCAAAGATCCTGGAAAAAGTGGTCTGTAAACAACTTCAGACATGCTTAGATACCAATGGTATTACTGAAAAATTCCAGTCAGGCTTCAAGCCTCGACATAGTACTGAGACAGCTTTGTTAAGAGTTTTTAATGATCTCCTTTTAACCACTGATTCAGGTTGCTCTGTGGTTCTACTCTTACTGGATCTGAATTCTGCTTTTGACACAGTAGATCATAACATTCTATTATCAAGGTTAGATCAAGTAGTTGGTCTTAAGGGCACAGCCTTATCATGGTTTAAATCTTATCTTTCAGAGAGGTCATTCTCTATCACTATGGGGCAATACTCCTCCTCCTCTGCCCCCTTTCTCTGTGGGGTGCCCCAGGGGTCTGTTTTGGACCCTATGTTATTCTCTGTACATGTTGCCCTTGGGATCTATTTTCCAAAGATATAATATTTCTTTCCATTGTTATGCCGATGACATTCAAATTTATTTTCCTGTGAGTTTGAATGTCGCAGATCCATTGCATACATTGTTTAACTGTCTTCATGATGTGAGAACCTGGCTATCTCAAAACTCTCTTACCTTGAAAAACTGAAGTTATTGTCTTTGACAGCCATATCCCTTTGAACCAACTAACTGATACCCTTGGCCCACTTGCTAGCTACCCTCTCCCACATTGTAAGAGATCTTGGGGTACTCTTGGATAGCTCCCTCAAATTAGAGAAACAAGTGTCTACTGTGGTTAAATCTAGCTTCTATCAGCTACGTCAAATTCCTAAAGCTAAGCCTTTTCTCTCCCCCAAGGACCTTGAAAAGCTTATTCATGCATTCATTACCTCTAGACTGGACTATTGCAACTCCCTCTATTTAGGCCTCCCTCACTCCTCTCTTTACCGTTTGCAATTAGTACAGAACGCTGCTGCACGCCTTTTATCGGGTGCCAGAATGCATGATCATATTACTCCAGTTTTAGCTAACTTACACTGGCTTCCTGTGAAATTTCACATTGATTTTAAAATTCTTTTACTCACTTATAAAATCCTAAATAACACTGCCCCTAGCTATTTAACAGAACTTCTTCATTTGTATAATCCTAAAAAAAGCACTAAAATCTTCTAACAGATGCTCTTAATGCAACCTAAGTCCAGGCTGAAAACCAGAGGTGATCGTGCCTTTGCTACTGCAGCTCCCAGACTGTGGAACAACCTCCCTATTGCCATTCGCTCTTCTGAGACTGTTCAGTCTTTTAAATCTCGTTTAAAGACCCATCTTTTTACTCTGGCTCTGACGTAAGATAGTTTGATTATCATTTGGTTGGTTTCTATGTTTGTCTCGTCTTGTGTTGTTGTTTGGTAAATTTGTCTTATTTTATTTATTTCCTAACTTGTGAAGCACTTTGATCAAAACTGTTGTTTTTAAATGTGCTATATAAATAAATTTTGATTGATTTTATTGTCATTTCATCCATGTACAGTGGTACAGTACAGAGTGAAATGAGACAGCATTCCTCTGAGACCCTGATGCAACATATAACGAGCAAACACAGAACTACGTAAAGTGCAATGTGCAAAAAGTGCAAAAATAAACAAGACAGTGCAACACTAGACAGAACAGGACGATACAGACACAAGACAGCGCAATGGAAATGTGCAAAATGCTGAGTATTGTGCAAAAGTAACTTGGTGTGTGTGTGTGTGTGTGTGTGTGTGTGTGTGTGTGTGTGTGTGAGTGAGTGAGTGAGTGAGTGAGTGAGATACTGCAGATAAGTGCTTGGTAGTGACGTGTATGAAGGTGTGCATGTGTGTGTGTGTCAGTCCAGTCACTGAGTGGAGTCTGACGGTTTGGGGGAAGAAACTGTTTCACAGTCTGGTAGTGAGGGCCCGGAGCATCCGCACATGCACATGACCACACATGATAGGGTGGGGCTGGGTGGGGCTAGGTTTCACAATGAGCTCAACCCTGGCTGATTGTGACCTACACCTATTTTCACACCTTGGCTCATGTGATTAGGTAGAGGATCATTAGGGGGTCCATTGTCCCTCTCGGTGGGTTACTCCCACAGAGCTTAAATCTGGGACTCTCCACCATTTGACCCTAGAACTGAAGAAGCTTCTCAGATGAGAGGTGAAACGTCTTCAAGCAACTTAAAGAAGTCCAGACGCTTTTTGTTCCAATCTCCTTAGACTTTAAATTAAGTTGTTTCAGCTATTTTGACTATTAGCAGCTTCTCTGTTCTTCTGTTTATGCACATATGTTTTCAAGCTAATTATACCACGTTTAAAAGTAAGATTGTTTTGGCTTTTTATTATTAGAGTTTGGGTTGAAAAAAACTCTGGACACGATTTTAATCACTTAAAAAAATATGCAAAAATAAATTTTCAAATGCATATTTTGATATTATATAAGCTATTGACTTAAATATTTAGTGACGAGAACCATGATGTTTAATTTTACATTACTTAGTAGAGCAAAATTGAGTATTTTGGTCTAAATCAGGGGTGCCCAATCCCAGTCCTCGAGAGCTACCGTCCTGCAGCTTTTAGATGGATCCTTGTTCCGACACACCTGAATCAAATGAATGGCTTGTTATCAGGCATTTGCCAAACTTGATGGCATGCTGAAGAGGCAATCAAACCATGTGATTCAGCTGTGTTGGAGTAGGGATGCATCTAAAAGCTGCAGGACAGTAGCTCTCGAGGACTGGGATTGGGCACCCCTGGTCTAAATAAACCAAAATGTGATGTCCACATATGTGGACACCAGGCCCTAGGAGGTTAAAATAAATACATATGTATAAAAAAAAAAAAAAAAAAGCAAAATCATACTTTTGTGTAAACATTGCCCTGGTTTGTCTTTTAGTCAGTTGGGTTAACACTTGTATTCATATTTTTAACCCCAAAATTGGGTTTTATCTGGCAGACATGTTTTGCCCCTTATCTCAAGAATCACTGATATCATATATCATATGGTCCGCCAGTTATCCCTGGCTGATTCCAATAAGTCCATTTTCTTTCTCTTGCTTCTTTGTTTTTTCTCACTCTTCTCTTTTCTATATCTGTGCTTGTTTATTTCTGTTTTTATGTGTGTGGGACTCATCTCTGGTTCCCGCCACTGCCCGAACACACCTGTGGCAATCAAGCAGCTGTTCCTGATGATCTCATCAGCGAACGTCATTCTTCACCTGATCGTTAAGCTACCTAGTTAGTGAAACCCTCACTCTTCCTGCTTTTGTGTATTCCGATCATGTCTGTGCCCTGTGCAGGTTCCCAGACTTCCTTCCCAGTGAGAGAGAGTGTTGCCTGTAGTTGTAGTTGGATGTTTGAATGCCCTTTTTCCCTGGACCCCTGGAGCACTACGGCCCTTTTTTGCATTGTGTCATTGTGTAAATATTTCCACTTTAAATAAACACATCCGAACCTGTGCTTGAGTCCACCCTGCCTGCTGGCCTTGCTAATGTCAAAAGACATAAAGAAACACCTTAACCTCTTCATATTTTTTATACACATTCCCAACATGAATACAGCACACTATGTGATGTATGCATGTGAGGATTTCAGGAATGGTATCAAATTATTTTGAAGCTTATGCGTAAGTTCAATAAGGAAGATCCAAATAAGATCATAATCACTCATCTGCCTGCTTTCCTGGGTGTCCAGCTGTTTTTCTGTTCTTTAGATGACTACCACTTTCCCACACTGTCAATCTCAATACTGAAATCATCATTTTAGTCCAATCTTCTTGGCCACCTTCTTTGAGACAATCAGCCTCCACTTCATATGGTTTCAATCTGTGCTCTCCATCATTCCCCCTTTCAGACTCTCTTTTGTGCAACCCACCTCCTCATCATCCCCACCTGAGACACCTCAGCCAGAGCTCCATTCAAGGCTCAGTCTTCATCTTTACCACCATCAGCGTCTAGACTCCGGTGGGATTGTGTCCTAAATCCTATAATCACTGAGATTCTGTTCTATCATGATGGGTCATCGGGGTCTAATCGCCAAATACATCACCTTCTCTAATTCAATAAATCATGAACAATTCTTCCAAGTGATCTCTCCTCATTGAAGTTCTTTTAAATGCGTTTGGACATACATTAAACTGTCCCAGATTAATAATACTGAAAGATGGCTATAGAAAGAGCCTATAGTCAGAGTTTACTCTATATCTTTTCTTTCTCATATCTTTAATGCAATACTCATTATAATTTAAAAAAGGTTACAAAATATTAACAACATTAGCACTGTTGTGATTATGTTGCTAGCAGTGTAATGTGCTCGAATGTGACCCTGACCAACACAAAACATTGACGCATGATTGGCAGACCTAAGTAACAGAGTGCTTCTCTTGTAAGAATGTAAAACTTACTTTTGTCAGTGCATGAATTTCAACATTCATTTCTTTATTTGATAGAGACAGTAAAGCATTGAGAGAAAGAGAGGAAGACATGCAGCAATAGGCCTTGGGTCAGACTCAAACCCAAACCTACTGCTCAAGAGACACTCGCTAAACTAGTTCTGCCAGCCCCGGCTAGTGCTCCCGCACCCCTGCCCTCTCAGTTTATGCCGCAGACTCCAGGTTGTGTCCGCAAACCCCCTCCTCTGCCGCCGTTCATGGGGGAGTTGGGCTGCTGTGGGAGTTTTCTGGCAGGACTCAAATGCAGGACTCAGAGTTGTGCAAGCAGAACAGGGTTTCTTTTTACAGCACCAGGTGAGATATGTACATATATACAGTCAATGAAGGTTGAGGGTTCCAGGGGTCCAGAGGGAAGGTCCAGGGCTGGGCGGGAAAACACTCGCTCACACTCTTCTTCAACCAATCCGTGCTAACCACTACACTCAGTCCAGAAATCCATGCCGCATGTGCCTCACTCACATGCCTCATTCATCCAGGCAGGGTCCAGGGAAACAGGTGGGAGAACAACAATTAGTAAACCATCCAGATCATCACGGGAAAGAAGCACCAGAAAAGAGCCAGGGCTACACTAACTGAAGTGAGTACAACAATCCAGCAAGGACCAACACTCCACTGAGGCCTTAAATACTGCCAGGAGTAATCAGCTGGGATGAACAGCAGGTGAGTATGGCGTGGGCGTTGAATCCAGGATGGCACAGAACCCCAGGTGTAGCCCTGGCGGAGAAGGTGAGCAAAACCACCAGAGCAGCATACGGCAGACCGTGACAGTTTCCTGCTATTCCAAAATTTTCCCCAGGCTTTTTCTGACAATGCTGGGAAGATTTCTAAAGTAACTGGCTCCCTTTGTGACTGTGCCCTGTGCTGAGTCATGTCTCACCTTGCATCCTCTCGAGACCCTCCATCATCCACAACTTTAAGACAGACGAACTGCATATTTTTCACTGTACTTTTCACCGCCCTCTGCACACTGATAAAGCGGCTCGGCAGTTACTTGGTCTCTGGCAGGGTATCCAGTCAGTCACAGTTTTCCATCAACTTTCACATCAAAGCTGCAGAGATAGGATGGGGGAATAGTGCATTGTGCTGCGCCTTTGTGAACGTCTTAGCCAAAGTATGAAAGAGGAGCTCAGCACACACAACGAACAAGATGGTTTCAAGGATTTGGCCATAAGAATAGATAACCACCTTCGAGAGATTTTTGATTTTTAAAAACACATTTATTCACTCAATAGTGAGCCATACAAACAGTCAGCTCAAACCAACACATTGCTAAACACAAGTTCAGAGTTGTTTAAAGCAAAGAGACTGCCTTTATAATCTCAAAGATTTCGAAAAGCATCCAATCCATCCATATTGAAATAATATTTATACTCTAACATCACTCTGGCTCTCGACAAACCTTTGAAGAGCTCAACACAATCAGTATTTCGTCCATTATCAATCTTATACTTTCTACTCAAATAATTGCCAACTTCGCTTGGCCCAAGAAAAAATTCAGCAATCGTCCCTTTTTCTTCTTCCCTTTATCATATGAAAACCCAAAAATAAAACACTGTTGTGTAAAACATTCTCCAAAGGATTCCCAAATACCAGTAAGTACCGAAAATAAATCAAACCTGAAGCATTGTACAAAACAATGAAAAACAGTTTCTCTCATTGAACAAAAAGGACATGCATCTGAAGACCCAGGCTTAATGATGGACACAAAAGCATTTACCGCAATGATACCATGTAAAATCCGCCACTGTAAATCACCAGCGTTCTTGGTCAATGGTGGCTTGTACAGTGACCCCCATGCAGGGCCCACATCAAAACCAACCTTAAAATGTTCCCTCCAAGGCGTATCAGTTTTACCATTTAACTTTGGTTTGTTTATTGCCTTAACACAGCTTTTATACAACACCTTCCCAGTCACCGAATCCAGTGGTGTCCAGCGGTACTTCTCCTTCTCCAAAAAAGGACCAGGGCTTTCAAAGTCCGTGAGCTGTGGTCTAAAGCACAGGCCAAAGAAGCTGTCCGTTTTATCAGGAATCAATAATCCATTAGACCAGCCATTTAAAAGTCTTTTATCATCGTCTGAGAGTGCCTGCTTGAATCTTGTCAGCATCAAGCTCACAATTCGGAGAGAGCGAACCTCAAGTGTTCTTGCCAAGGACACAGCATCCTCCATTTTGGCTCCAGCAAGTTCAAGCAAAAGCCGTACCGTTGTAACTCCCCTTCTCCTCAGTAGCTCCGACATCATTGCCGCATCATCCCAGGATGAACCCAAACGAGACCCTTTAAGAATAGGTTCCATTAAAAGCCAATGCAAAGACAGACTTCCCACCAGCCCCCAAGCCTTTAGCACACTAACATAGAAAGGTGACAAACACTTTACACCAGACCTTGAGTGATCAAAAACAAAGTCTTACCAAACCCCAAATTACCAACTTTAGAAAAAAAGTATTCTGTGACCTGCCTCCACAAAACATTTTGATCCCCATACAAAAAACTCTGTAAAAACTGTAACCTAAAAGCTGCTTTCCGACTTTCAAGATGAATCAAACCCTGCCCTCCTTCCTCCTTTGACAGAAACAAAACGCTTTGAGGTATCCAATGAAGCCTGTCCCAAAAAAAGTTCAAAATAATAGTTTGTAATTTGGCCAACAGGTTAGGTGGAGGTTCCAAAACCGATAAACGGTGCCACAACGATGATGCAACAAGGTTATTAATGA
Source organism: Pelmatolapia mariae (assembly GCF_036321145.2). Taxonomy (NCBI): domain Eukaryota; kingdom Metazoa; phylum Chordata; class Actinopteri; order Cichliformes; family Cichlidae; genus Pelmatolapia; species Pelmatolapia mariae. The sequence continues at coordinate 43,788,775 of NC_086244.1, forward strand.
TAAGTACGCGACCCCTGTAAGACATTCGTGGTAAAAGCCAATGCCATTTCTGTAACCTACCCTCTACCAGTTCAACAAACCCTTCCCAATTTTTCATGACCTCCATGTTATCCCCTAAATAAACTCCCAAATATTTTAAACCAGTTTTTTTCCATTGTAGGCCATCAGGTAAATTGGGTCCTGCTCCTGTCCATTTACCTACTAACAAAGCTTTACTCTTACTCCAATTGACTTTAGAGGATGAAATTTTACCAAAACAGTCAAGAAGTCGCGTTAAAGCAAGTACATCTGGCTCTCCCGTTATAGCCACAATAATATCATCCGCATATGCAGAAAGTTGAAAAGGTAAAGAAATGCCATTCAGCTGTATCCCATGCAGGTTCTCCCTAATTTGACATAATAAAGGTTCAATACTTAAAGAATACAACATACCAGACATTGCACAACCTTGTCATACACCTCTCTTTACATTAAAGGGAGTACTTAAACCACCATTGACCTTCAAAACACTTTCAATGTCACAATAGAGGGTCTTAATCATGGCAATGAAACTAGAGGAGAAACCAAAAGCCTTCAAAACATTCCAAAGATATTGGTGCTCCACCCGATCAAAAGCCTTTTCTTGGTCGAGGGAAATCAGACCAAAGTTTAAGCCCAATAAATTAGAGACATCCAAATAATCCCGAATTAGTGCCACATTATTTCTTATTGATCTGCCAGGAATACAATAGGATTGATCCGCATGCACAACTTGATCAATCACTTTCCGTAACCTGCATGCCAGTGCTTTTGAGAAGATCTTATAGTCAGCACACAAGAGGCTGACTGGTCTCCAGTTCTTCATTTCATAAAGATCCCCTTTCTTGGGAAGAAGAGTGAGCACAGCTCTGCGACAGCTTAGGGGGAGCTTTCCCCTAACCACACTGTCATTAAGAACCTCCAAAAAAATCACCAGCCAACACAGACCAGTATGACTTATAAAATTCCACAGGCAAGCCATCTATTCCTGGCGCTTTACCATTTTCCATACCTGACATTGCGTCCTGCAGTTCCTGCAGAGTCAAGGCACTCTCCAAGATGATATTGTCTTGCTCTGAGACCTCTGGCAAGTTACTGAGAAACTCAGCACCCGCCACGAAGTCTTCTCTAAACTCGCTGACATACAGCTTTGAAAAGTAATCAACAGCCCTTTTACGCAATGCAGTGGGTTCAGTCAGCTCCTTCCCATCCTCAGATTGAATACAATGAATAAGACGATTCTGTCCATTCTTTTTCTCCAAGCTAAAGAAGAATTTCGAGGGAGCATCCATTTCAGCAAAATTCTGAAAACATGAACGGACCAGGGCTCTCTGTGCTCTAAGCCCTAGCAGATAAGCCAAAACAGTGTTTTTAGTTTTGAGGGCCTGCAAATGGCCCCGGTCTCCTGTGGACTCACTCAACCGTTGAAGATCCACTATATCAGTCTCTAATTCTTCAATAGATTTCACCATCTCCCTTGTGACATTACGTGTGTATTGAATACAGAACTGCTGAATTTTTATTTACCAATATCCCACCATTGCTGTAAGGAAGCAAACTGGCATTTCATAGTTCTCCATTGATTCCAAAAAAAGAAAAAAACCTTTTCTAAAACACCCATCATTCAGCAAAACCGTATTGAAATGCCAGTATGCACTCTTAGGTCTTAGTCTATTTATAAACACACTAGCTTCAACCATGCTATGATCAGAAAAACCAACCGGACACATGTTGCAAGAATTGAAAATTTGCAAATGATGACCAAAACAATAAAACCTATCTAATCGTGCCAAAGAAATAAAATTTTCCTTACAATGAGCCCACGAAAAAAGTCGTGTTTTACCATGTTTAGAACGCCACACATCAACTAAGTTGTAGGTCTCGACAATGCGTTTCAATATCCTCCTTGAATGCATATGTGGCTCCAAGTGATTCCTATCCAAATCATCAATAGTACAATTAAAATCACCTCCGAAAGTCAAATAATCAGTTGATGTGCAACTTAACAGCGTACTCGTTAACTTGTCTAAAAAGACACAGCGATCATGTGGAGACACTGGAGCATACACATTTAATAATGTTAGCTTTGAATTTTCATATGTGACCAAAAACCTTTAACAACCTCCCAGGTACAATATCATCTACGTCGATAGAAACTGGAAGAAAGGTCTTTGAAAAGAGAATAGCAACTCCAGAACTCAGTGAGGTGTTATGACTCAAAACAATATTACCATCCCATTCTTTCTTCCAGTCAACTTCAATATCAAAACTACTATGAGTTTCCTGAGCAAACGCTATGTCAATGCATTTAGATTTTAAAAGGTCAAAATACATCGCCCTTTTTTTCATGTCCCTTGCACCATTAAGGTTCAAGGATGAGATTTTAAAGCGACTCATAGCCACACAGAAAAAGATCCATGAAAAAACAAGAATACAGCATCTTATCTGCTGTTTTTCCCCTGTCAGGGGGACGTAAAAGGACGTAGTTCTGTGTTGGAGGGGGTGAGATATTAATGCGTCGATAAGCTGCGTTGTACCAGGCTCACACCAGAAGAGCGCTGGAGGGGGTTTAATGAGCGGGTATGTTTGTACTGAGGGTTGCCGGGTCATTTGGTTTTGTTTTCTCCTCCCCTGGGTCCCCCTTCGTGTTATGTTACCCCTGGTTTGGTTGATCTGCTGTCTGTGGGTGGCGCTGTCACTTGGTGTTTCGCTCGCTTTGTGGTAGAGTATCACTTCCTGTTCCTGCTCAAACACAGTGGTGTTTCTGAGTAGCTTTTCTGCTTAGCAATTTAATTGAAATCTTTTGATACATCCCTTTTTCATAGTATAATCTTAACGTGCTTCATCTGAATCACCCTTTCTGTGTGCTCACTACCTAATTTATAGCCAAAGTATTCACTCACTGTCTCTGTACTGTTTCGCTAGCTTAGCTTAGCTCGTAGCCGACTCGTTAGCACCATGGCTACTTCACCTGTCCCTGTTGCACTTTCCTGCTCATTGTGTCAGATGTTTAGTTACTCCTCGGCCTCCTTTAGCAGTAATGATACCTGTAACAAATGTAGCATATTTGCAGCTCTGGAGGCCAGGATTACTGAATTGGAGACTCGGCTTCGCACCCTTCATTCACCCGTAGCTAGCCAGGCCCCTGTAGCTGGTGCAGCCGATGATAGCGTAGGCCCCGCTAGCTCTCCCCCGGCAGACCCCAAGCAGCTGGGGAACGAGGGCGGTTGGGTGACGGTGAGGAGGAAGCATAGTCTTAAACAGACAGTGCTTTTAAATTTGATAAACAAATCAGCTCCGTAGTCAAGGGATCTTTTTATCACCTACGGATTTTAGCTAAAGTCAAGTGCAGGAACGATCTAGAAAGGGTGGTCCATGCTTTTATTACTTCACGGCTGGACTACTGTAACTCCCTTTACGTTGGTTTAGATCGTTCCTGTTTGCATCGCCTCCAACTGGTGCAGAATGCTGCTGCTCGCATGCTGACCGGTTCCAAAAAGAGAGACCACATCACTCCGGTCCTCTGCTCTCTCCACTGGCTCCCAGTTGCTTTTAGGATTGATTTTAAAATTTTACTGCTGGTTTTTAAGGTTCTTAACGGAACTGCACCTCCTTACCTGGCAGAGCTTCTTAGCATTTACTGCCCTAGGAGATCTTTGAGGTCAGCAGATTTGATGCTTTTAGATGTTCCCAGGTACAGATTAAAGACTAGGGGGGAGAGGGCTTTTGCTGTGGCTGCACCCAGACTGTGGAACAGTCTACCCCCTCACATCAGATTCTCCACAAGCCTAGGAACTTTTAAAACTGCTCTGAAAACGCACCTATTTTCACTGGCTTTTAGCAAGGTTTAACCTATTGTTTTTAATTAATTGTTTTATTTGTGAGGCATTTTATGTACCTGTGTTTTATAGCATTTTTATTTGTATTTTATTGTACAGCACTTTGGTCAGCCTCGGTTGTTTTTAAATGTGCTTTATAAATAAACTTGACTTGACTTGACTTCTCTCAAAATGTAAAAGAACCCACCCACCACTTTAATCACACTCTAGATCTTGTTTTAACATATGGCATAGAAACTGAACATTTAACAGTGTTTCCTGAAAACCCTCTGCTGTCTGATCATTTCCTGATAACATTTACATTTACAATGATTGATTACACAGCAGTGGAGAGTAGACTTTATCACAGTAGATGTCTTTCTGAAAGTGCTGTAACTAAGTTTAAGAATATAATCCACCCACTGTTATCATCTTCAATGCCCTGTACCAACATAGAGCAGGGCAGCTATCTGAACGCTACTCCAACAGAGGTCGATTATCTTGTTAATAATTTTACCTCCTCACTACGTACGACTCTGGATACTGTAGCTCCAGTGAAAACTAAGGCCTCAAATCCGAAGTCCCTGACTCCGTGGTATAATTCTCAAACACGTAGCCTAAAGCAGATAACTCGTAAGCTGGAGAGGAAATGGCGTGTCACAAATTTAGAGGATCATCATTTAGCCTGGAGAAATAGTTTGCTGCTTTATAAGAAAGCCCTCCGCAAAGCCAGAACATCTTACTATTCGTCACTGATTGAAGAAAATAAGAACAACCCCAGGTTTCTCTTCAGCACTGTAGCCAGGCTGACAAACACTCAGAGCTCTACTGAGCCAACCATCCCTTTAACGTTAACTAGTAATGACTTCATGAACTTCTTCAGAAATAAAATTTTTATCATTAGAGAAAAAATTACCAATAATCATCCCACAGATGTAATATTATCTACAGCTACTTTTAGTACCATTGATGTTAAGTTAGACTCTTTTTCTCCAATCGATCTTTCTGAGTTAACTTCAATAATTAATTCCTCCAAACCATCAACGTGTCTTTTAGACCCCATTCCTACAACACTGCTTAAAGAAGTCCTGCCATTAATTAATTCTTCAATCTCTAATAATTGGCTATGTACCACAGGCCTTCAAGGTGGCTGTAGTTAAACCCTTACTTAAAAAGCAATCTCTAGACCCAGCTGTCTTAGCTAATTATAGGCCAATCTCCAACCTTCCTTTCATATCAAACATCCTTGAAAGAGTAGTTGTCAAACAGCTAACAGATCATCTGCAGAGGAATGGCTTATTTGAAGAGTTTCAGTCAGGTTTCAGAGCTCATCACAGCACAGAAACAGCTTTAGTGAAGGTTACAAATGATCTTCTTATGGCCTCTGACAGTGGACTCATCTCTGTGCTTGTCCTGCTAGACCTTAGTGCAGCGTTCGATACTGTTGACCATAATATCCTATTCGAGCGATTGGAACATGCTGTAGGTATTACAGGTACTGCGCTGCAGTGGTTTGTATCATATCTATCTAATAGACTCCAATTTGTTCAAGTAAATGAAGAGTCCTCTTCACACACTAAGGTCTATTATGGTGTTCCTCAGGGTTCAGTGCTAGGACCAATTCTATTTACATTATACATGCTTCCCCTAGGCAGCATCGTTAGAAGACATAGCATAAATTTTCACTGCTATGCAGATGATACGCAGCTCTATCTATCCATGAAGCCAGGTAACACACACCAATTAGTTAAACTGCAGGAATGTCTTAAAGACATAAAGACCTGGATGGCCGCTAACTGAGGTTATTGTACTCGGCCCTGAAAATCTTAGAAATATGGTATCTAACCAGATTCTTACTCTGGATGGCATTACCTTGGCCTCCAGTAACACTGTGAGGAACCTTGGAGTCATTTTTGACCAGGACATGTCCTTCAATGCACATATTAAACAAATATGTAAGACTGCTTTCTTCCATTTGCGCAACATCTCTAAAATTAGAAATATCCTGTCTCAGAGTGACGCTGAGAAACTAGTTCATGCCTTCATTACTTCCAGGCTGGACTACTGTAATTCTTTATTATCAGGATGTCCTAAAAACTCGCTGAAAAGTCTTCAGCTAATCCAAAATGCTGCAGCAAGAGTACTGACAGGGACTAGAAAGAGAGAGCATATTTCTCCTGTTTTGGCTTCCCTTCATTGGCTTCCTGTTAAATCCAGAATTGAATTCAAAATCCTGCTCCTCACTTACAAGGTCTTAAATAATCAGGCCCCATCTTATCTTAATGACCTTGTAGTACCATATCACCCTATTAGAGCATTTCGCTCTCGCTCTGCAGGCCTACTTGTTGTTCCTAGAGTATTTAAAAGTAGAATGGGAGGGACAGCCTTCAGTTTTCAGGCCCCTCTTCTGTGGAACCAGCTTCCAGTTTGGATTCAGGAGACAGACACTATCTCTACTTTCAAGATTAGGCTTCAAACTTTCCTTTTTGCTAAAGCATATAGTTAGGGCTGGACCAGGTGACCCTGAATCCTCCCTTAGTTATGCTGCAATAGACGTAGGCTGCCGGGGATTCCCATGATGCATCGAGTTTTTCCTTTCCAGTCACCTTCTCACTCACTATGTGTTAATAGACCTCTCTGCATCAAATCATATCTGTTATTAATCTCTGTCTCTCGTCCACAGCATGTCTTTCATCCTGTTTTCCTTCTTTCACCCCAACCAATCACAGCAGATGGCCCCGCCCCTCCCTGAGTCTGGTTCTGCCGGAGGTTTCTTCCTGTTAAAAGGGAGTTTTTCCTTCCCACTGTCGCCAAAGTGCTTGCTCAATCATGACCCCCTAGGTCATATGATTGTTGGGTTTTTCTCTGTATTTAATATTATGCTATCTACTGTACAATATAAAGCGCCTTGAGGCGACTTTTGTTGTGATTTGGCGCTATATAAATAAAATTGAATTGAATTGAATTGAATTGGTTTGAACGCCATAATCCTCACATCACATGGTCCAACCGCCATATCGAGAGTTGAAGCAGCCATTGCTTGTCACACTGTTTACCGTCTGCTTTACCACGTACACCTGTTACTACCCCTAGACCGGCACCTGTGGAGCTGGATCTCATTTCAGTGCTGGAGGTTTATCATGACCTAGGACCTGTTTTCAATAAACACCAGGCACTTTCACTCCCTCCTCACCCCCACTATGACTGTGGAACTGAGCTATTAAATAATATCCTCTGCCTTATCCCTTGGTGCGATTATGACAGGGAGATGAGTGGAAGACTGCTTTTAATGATCCTCTTGAACATTATGAGTAAATGGTAATGTCATTCAATTTGACCAATTCACCGGCAGTTTTCCAAGCATTAATTAATGATGTGTTATGGCAATGGTTGTTGGACAACAAGCTATTTGTAAAGGCTGAAAAGTGCAAGATCCATGTTGAGTCTATTCCTTTTCTTTCTTATATACTGAGAAAAAGGGCAGCTGAGGACAGATCCCTGCAAAATTAAGACAATGATAGAATGGCCGGCTCCATCTACATGTAAACAACTTAATAGATTTTGAGGGCTCGCTAATTACAGTTACCAAACTCATTTCTCCCACTCGAATCTTCCCGTGGTCACCTGAGGCCGATCAGGTGTTTTCTAGATTAAAAGAACTATTTAGCACCACACCCATCCTTACCCATCCCAACACCTCCAAGCAGTTTACTGTGCAGGTGGACTCTGCTGACACCAGTGCAGGAGCAGTACTATACCATACTCTCAATGTGACATTTTTTACACTCCTTACCAGTTCCGAGTCATCCCTGGTCACACATAGCGTTAGATGTTGTCACTGGTGTGCCATGCTCCTCAAATTATTCATTCCAACCATAGTCGATAGGTTTTCTAAAGCGCCCACTTCATACCTCTGTCTACACTTCCTTCAGCCCCACAAACTGCCACTCTACTTGTCAATCATGTTTTCAGACTGCATGGGGTCCCCCCCAGGATATTGTCTCCGACAGAGGGCCACAGTTTGTCTCTCATGTGTGGAAAGCATTCTGCACAGCCTTGGGAGTAGAGTTGAGTCCTCAGTCTATCAACCTGAGTCTAACAAACAAACAAAACGGGCAAACCAACAACTGGAAGCTACCCTTCGTTGTGTAGCCACCTCAAACCCAACTTCTTAGAGCTCACATCTAGCCTGCATTTAATATGCACGTAATTTTCTCACCTCTACAGTTACTGGGTTTTCCCTTTTGAAATCCGTCTCAGTGACCAGCCACCACTGCTCCCTTCTTAGGAAACAAAGATCGCAGTATGTGCAGGAAGAACTACGCTGCAGTTGGAGGATTTGGCGACATGCCAGAGCGGTGCTCTGCAGAACTGTCGACTCACAGATCGGAGGAAGACCCCAGCTCCTCACTACACCATTTGCCAACAGGTTTGGTTATCATCAATGCACATTCCTGTCTAATGCATGTGTAAAAAGCTGGCCCAGTCCTTTCTAGGTCCTTTTGATATCCAGTGCATCATAAACCCGGTAAGGAGCGGTGCAGCTGACGTCTGATGTCAGAGTATTGTCTCACACACAAGTGGTAATGTGTTAGTTGTGCTTTGGCAATCATAGAATCGGACACTAAGTATTTAAAGGATCCCTTATACCTGTATTCCTTCCTCCAGCTTGCCTCATTTTTCCCGGCCACCAAACTACCTGCCTTTCTGAGTTCATCTCCCCCTGGATATCCAGTCTGCCTGCACCACCATCAACCCACACTCACCTCGCCTCAGCCACCAGTGTGTGTCAAGTAAGCTTGCCAACTCTCTTCTTCACATAACTCTTGTCTTCCGCTCACCATGCCCGTGCACTAACCACTTCTCTCTTTCGTTCTCCGTAAAATGCTCGAGTATCTCCTCCAGCTGTACTTCCCAGTATTGAATTGTTACAATATTCTTTCACTGTAAATAAATCTGTTTCACTGCTGCTAAACGTGTCTGTGTGATCTGCTACCTGGGTCCACCCGAGTTACTCCTCACAGCAGTTCTAAAATCAGTAACACACTTCCCCACCCACATCACATTCTCATTGTTTCTACACACTCTTTACTACTAAAGATATTTGCTCATATATATTTTCTCATTTCAGACCATTCTTTTTAAACCCTAGATGTGGCTGAGCTGGCCCATCAGACATCAACAACCACGTTCAATCATACTTTGTCCTAATGCTTGGCTTGAACTTCAGCAGACTGTCTTAACCATTAATGCTTTGTTTTTCTGCTGAAGCAAAAGGCTGATTAAATACTTCTTTTCCTGTCACAAGCAGTGAAGCCGGCATACCTAATAAAGTGGTTGGTGACTGCATGTAGTGTGACTTTACTGGACTTTAAGGGGTGGTGAAAGGTTTTTATTCACTCATCACAGGGTTGAAGTAATTGACTACAAATAACAGTTTTGACTGTTATAGTGTCTTTTGCACAGGTGAAAACTGTTCTGAGAACAGCATTAAGAGTGGTTAGAATGACTTTTCTGCTATGAGAAAAGTGCCAAAGTACTTGAGAAAAACTGTAAACAAACACCTTGATGAAGGGCACTTAAAATAATTAGGGAGGTGTAATTTTAATGCAGTGCATTCACACAGTGAGTGTGAATTTTAAATAGAAGCACTTACATAGAAAGAGAAAAAAGTGTTTGTGTGAGTTGGTCAGTTGGGGGGTGTAAAGCGCTTTGAGTGCTCAGTTAGAGTAGAAAAGTGCTATATAAGAACCTGTCAGGGTGAGCTGTGCAGCAGGCAGGGGTTGGACCCAAACGCAGGACTCTGAGACAGAACCTAACGTCTTGATGCATTCTCAATCATCCAGGAAAGTAAATCTCCCAAAAGTTGATTCTGTTCATCTGGACGTAGCGTTTTGTGGGAGAAACGTTTCGTCACTCATCCAAGTGACTTCTTCAGTCTCAGCTGACTGCAGGTTTCCCCAATCTTATAAACAGTACATTTGCATAATGACTGAAACCAGCCCACTGAGGGAACAATGGGCTGGGAGGTCAGTTCCTTAATCATAATTATGCAAATTCTCATGACCATTGATCAACAATCACTGATCAAAGACCAATTTGTCAAATTCTGCTCATTTCAGGGCCAGAAACTCCAGGAAAAAGGAACACGAGAAGCTGGAGAAGGTCCAAGGGCTCAGAGAAGACCTGGAGAAGATGTGGAGGGTGAAGGTAACAGTGGTCCCAGTGGTAATCAGAGCACTCGGTGCAGTGACTCAAGCTAGGCGAGTGGCTCCAGCTGTCACGGTCCGTATGGCAGACCGTGGGGAAGTGGGGAAAGGAGGACCCAGTCGCGGTGCTCTATGTACAAGCAGTGTGTTTATTTACAGTGATGGAACTGATACAATAATACATCCCCGTGTGCTCCCGACTTCCACTCCGTGTCTTCTCCCTGTGTTTGTGCTCATGGGTCTGCTCCCTCGTGCCAGTGCACTCTGTGTTGGCTGCCCTCTCGTCCAGCAATCCTTCCTGGGAAAATAGAGGCAGTAATTAGCACCCTCAGTACACTTGGTAAGCTCACACTCACAAACAGACCAGCTGGAGAACTGACGGGAAGTCTCACGAAATGATCCCGCGTCGGAGAGAGCTCCACCACACTCTCAAGTAGCTCATCCGACGAGGCCTGATCAGCTGCAGGTGTGTCACGGTCTCCAGGCGTGGCCAATCACCTGCCAGGGCCACACCCACACCTACATACACACATATATCTACACGCAGGGAGAACGAGGGACAGCAATACAAAATATACATACAATATCACAGGTCCATGACTGCCCAGGGATCCTGGGTCGCACAGACCCAGAACCCTGACACCAGCAGATCCCGGGAACAACATCGGAGATCTCTGTGCAGAGGAGCGCAGTCCAAGAACAGCTAAAATACTGCGCAGGACCCTCAAGCTCCCAGGCCTCTGGCAGAGGACCCATGCTTGAAGGATAGACCGCCCGCAGGGGCAAGTGGGGAATTGAAATTTTTTTTTACAAAACTGTGCCAGCTTGTTAAAGACATTTTCTGACAGGTATAATGTTCTTTCTTTAACAGTGCTACAGATTCTTGATTTGGCTCTGATGTGTTAGTTGTCTCTGGTAGACTTATTTGGAATTTTCAGTCTATCCATGGCCTTCTTTACTTAGACCAGACCTTCCCAAAGTGTGGGGCCCGCCCCCTAGGGGGGGCGCAGAGCCATTGCACGGGGAGCGCGGCATGAAAAGGGAAAAAAAAACCAACAACAACGCTTGGACATTGCTAGCAAGGGGGGCGCCCACACAAACGCAAAGCAGGAGATGAAGCATCGCTGAATATGTTTCCAAACCAACTTCATTCTAAGCCAAAGACTAGAAAATATGGTGAAGCAAATCTTCCCTTTGGTTTCACCTGCACAAGTGCCGAGGTAGGTCTCCCTGCAGAATTGGTTTTCCTTTTGTCGGGAGCAGCGCTGGGCTGTTCAAATAACGGACAAACAGTATCCCATATTCTTGATTTTTAGTTCACAAACACTTGTTGTAATGACTAACTACTCCTGACTTTTTGGAGATGTTAGCTCTTTATACAGTAAAGTTACAGCAGGATAAAAATAACATCAGGCTGATCCTGCCATGATTTGTTCCCCCGGTTCAAATCACAGACAAACAGTATCCCACAGCTGTTTATGTTTTTAAACCCATTTTGCAGAGGGATTGAAAAATGTATTGATAGCAATGTTGAATATTATTACACAGGAAAAAAACAACTACATGTAAAATAATCACAGCGTGACGCCTCTGCCTTTCTAAATGGAGGGACAGTAACTGTGTGTGTGTGTGTGTGTGTGTGTGTGTGTGTGTGTGTGTGTGTGTGTGTGTGTGTGTGTGTGTGTGTGTGTGTGTGTGTGTGTGTGTGTGTGTGTGTGTAAAACCTGCAGGTAGTCAGATTAACAGTATTTTGTCTCTATCTGCTATTCTGCAATTCATCTCATGTAAACAATAACGTGCACGCAGCGTGACGTGAAAAAAGGCACATACCTTTGACGTTGCGTGACGAACTCTGTATTCCTCGTCCACACGTAAACGCAAAAAAGGAGTTTTAAAAAATCTCAGTTTTCGGTGATTCGAAACGCCGTTTACGTGTGGACGAAACAGCTGCGTTTCCAAAAATACCCGTGTAGGTGCGGACGCAGTGCAAAAGAGTTAGTAGTTTATTTTATTACTACCTGTAATTTATTGCAGATTACTGTATTTGCTTAATTATTTACTAAATGTTTGAGGTGTGAAATAAACCGCAATGGAGCAAAATATGGGTGTGTGTGGTTGGAGGATGTGTTCGTGCGTGCACGTGCGAGGGGGGGCGCGAACATTTTTCTTGTAAAACAAGGGGGGCCCAGCAAAAAAAGTGTGGGAACCACTGACTTAGACTAATATGTCTTTCAGCTGTGTTTGGATAGCTATTTTTCCCTTTGTAAATGTAATCATCATTTATATTTTTACATGTTTTATTCACTGAAACATGTAAATGTGATAAATATGCAAAACAAAACAAAAATAAAATAAAATCAGGAAGGGGTTAAATACATTTCTCCAAAAAATATTAGGGAACACTGACAAAACACCTGCAAGCTCAATGGGGGGAAAAAAAGAAAAAAAAAAAAAAAAACTATGCTGGATATATATCTGTGTAGGTTTTCAATCATCCAGGTCACAGTAGTCTGAGGTTGAAAAGAAGGTGACTTGACTCCAAGTTTTTTAAAGATGTCTCACCTCTCATCCAAGAGGTTTCCTCAGTTCTAAAAGCAAAAGGTGGAGAGTCCCAGGCATTTAAGCCCTAGTGGAGGTTGATCGCTGACCCTCTATTAATCATGTTCCTCATCACATGGGCCAAAGTGTGAAAAAAGGCATGGGTCATTACCACCAGAGGTTTTGGGTGAAACCACTGTGAGACCTTGCCCACCCTATCATGTCATCTATTGAGGTTGCCTGACATGATATGTTGGAGGTTGAGTCGCCTGGAAATGGATGTCAAAGTTTGTTTGTTTGGGGTTTTTCTGTGTGTGCAACAAACGAGATTTCAATTAAATACAGTACAACTTTGTTTTAATTACCAGTTTACACAAACATTTACACACACTGTAATGCCACTCATTTTGACTTTACATTATAATGTAGAAGTAAATCTTTTGTTTAGCTAGAGTAAATTATTTATATTGTTGCTTTCACTTCATGAATACTAACGGACTAGGCTTTGTTAATTGGAAACATGTACGAGACGTCCTGGTGTACAATTATAAATCATCTCAGACAATCTGAAAGAAGTGACTTGACTCCTGTAGAGGAGCTAGTTTGACCTTGTGGAAGATTTATAATGCAAGGTCAAATAAATTCAACTTGACTACAACATAGAAACAAAAATCATGCAGCAGACATTTATGCCCACTGAATCCCAGCTGCAGACAATGAAAGGGCAGATGCTGATTCACTTGTCACAGCTTTGAGTACAATGAGATGATGAGTTATTTTTCTGGGGGTTGGCACAGCATGACGCATTCAGTTCCCCAGATGGTCCTCACCATGATTCAGTTGTCTGTTGCTGGGCAGCATGTGTGGGCCAATAAAACATCATACACACTTCAGAGTTTATTTTCGTATGGCAAAAACCAGCAGCCACCACACTGGACATGATTCTTTTTTCTTCCAAATGATTTTCGTGATTTTGTTTGCATTTCTGTTCTCACCAATCAAAGACAAAACTCCTATGTGGTGGGGACTGGACTACTAGAGTTGGTTTTGCCCAGCATGAAGCATCAGTTTAATCAGAAATACTGTAAGAAACAGAAATAAATTCCTGGATCTCCCTGATTCTTCACATCTCTTGTGTTCTTTCTTTAGTTCGCTCTGGTGTCCACACCAAACATGCATATAATATGTATATGCAGTTCTCTGTCACATCAAGACTATCTCTGTTATATATTCCATATGTACGGGGAATGACCACACTCCCAATAGTCAGGGTGTGTGTAAACAGGGCTATGGGCCAAGCCCCGTAGCTTAGCTATAAAAAAGCTCTGCAGACATGAAATCACTGATTGTTCGATCTCATCCTAGCACTCAGGTGCAGCATGTGTTGAGAAATTTGTTTATGATTGAGTTTGGATTACAGCATTAGTCCCATTACCTGTGTGGCTGGAAGCTTGCCTGTTGGCAGCCTTCCTAGATTGCCATTTCCCTTAAGTAAGAACCCCCTTCCTGGCAAATTGCACACAGTCTTGTGGGTTCACGTGTCCATTGAGACCTTACTGTGGCTTACGCTGTTAGCCCAGTGAGTGGGAGCTCCTCTTCAGCTGCTCTGGGGGCCTGGTCTGTTTCTCGCAATCTCACAAGTTGGATGCTCAGCGCTCGCCTAGAGTTGCTGCAGGCAGGTGTGAACCTTTCTGGAGTAGGGTCTCACAGCTCTCATGGGTTCACACATTCAGTGGGACCTTGCTGTGGCTGACACCATCAGCCAAGTAAGTGAGAGTTCATCTGTGGCTGCTGCAGGCACCTGATCTTTTTCTCTCAGTCGCGAGTTGCATGCTCAGTGCTTCTTACGTCTGGTTAGATGGCTTTGATTCCTACTAGCATATTGCTGCGCAAGTTGACATGCTGGGTGGGACCCTGCTGTAGGCAGACATAAAGGGAAGTGCTGCAGCAGCAGGTGAGAATTTTCCAGGCATTTTGAACTGGCATGTCTGTTGCCAGTATAGTAACACTCCACCAAGCAGCCAGTATCATTGTTTTCTGCTTGCCTGCCATTCCCAAACAGAAATATGCAAGTTTCTCTCTAAGTGCGACTGCCAGTCAAAGCTATCATGATGATGTTGCACCCCAAATTAACAGCATTAAAGTATTAATTTGAATCAAACTTATGAGAAAGGAGACCTCTTGTGCATAAATCAAAGTGATGAGAACTACTAATAATGACAGAAAGTGTCTTTGGAAAAAATGTATCTGAGGAGAACTTTTTCCTGTGCTGCAGCCTGACACCAGGGGGCAATAGAGACGTTTTGGCTTCATTTTGGGGGAGCTGTTAAGTTGTCAATGTTTTCAACAGTCACTGGTAATGCTGGTTGACGTACTACAGACTGAGACCATTAAGAAATCTGAATCAGTCATATCGGAGACGGTCAAAAAAGTGGCAACTGCTTGAAAACCACTTAAAGACAAGTGCAAGGTGGGACTATCTGTGATTTTAAATGCTCAAAGTCAGCAAAAGAGATTATTGCCTCGATTATTATTTGGTGTTGTAGACCCTCAGCGTCTATTTAATCCTGGTAAAAAACAAAACAAAAAAAAAAAAAAAACAATAAAATTCTTTTTTTCCACGTATTCACCATACCTATACTCCATCACACGGCAGTATTATTTACCCATCCAGATTGAAAATACATGTGTAAACACAGTGTAAGGTGAGCACTTCTATACAAGATGCATGTAGACGTTACCAAACTGGAGCTGTGCGAGAGCTGTCTTCACTTTCAGGAATTTTAATCAAGCTGTCGGGATTGAATATGGATCACAAGTAGTTTCTCTTCATATCTTTGTTTTTTCATCCATGGATAGATGATCCGAGTAGGTTAAAAAAACAAAACAACACTTTTTGTCCCGCAGCTTGGTGGCTGTACCTCAGGAGGTAGAGCAGGTTTTCTACTAAACAGAAGGTTGGTGAATTGTTTCCAGCTGCTCCAGTCTCCATGCCAGGTATCCTTGTTCAAGATACTAATCCCAAGTATGAATGTGTGTGGATGTTAAATATAAAGCACTTACACATAAGTTTAGAAAAAAGCCCTTGTGTGAATGTGGGAATAAGGCAAGTTGTATAAAGCGCTTCGAGTGCTCAGGTAGAGTGGAGAGGTGCTATGCAAGAACCAGTCCATTTCCTTTTTTCTACTGACTCACCACTATTGGACGTCATGAAGCAATGTTCTGCCCAATAGTCACATGACTGAACATTTTGGATTGGCCTTTGAGTCCTGGCAAATGAAAAGGACCCATATTTGAAGTGGAACTGATCCAGGAAACTTGGGATAAAACACTTTCTGATAGTTTGAGAAAATAATTTTTTCAAACTATTTTAATTTTCAGGCTTTATTTTAACACTTTATTTTTATTGGTAGTTTTGTTTTTGTATTGTACAAAACATTCAGACCCTTTACAAGTACAGAGCATCTAGGCTAGCAGAGACGCATTTAAAAAAAAAAAAAAAAAAAAAAAGATACATGCATTTAAGGTACAATCAAATCAAATAGGTGAATTAAGGCAATGATACATTTGATACATCATTCGTAACTGTGCAGCCCTGTAATAGTCCTCAAGACATGGCAGAGCGAATCCACCCTTGTCCTTTTGCAGTTGTAATGGGTTCTAATGTTATAATGAGGGTACGTGTATAGGCAGCGGCTGAAACAAATAGAGAAGCTTTGGCAAAAGATTCATTTTTATTATATCTATCTGATTGCCAATGAATATGCACAATAATGACCAGCGCTGTAGGTCTGCCTTAATTTCTGACGTCAGTGGGACATAATTGCATTCATAGAGATGGGATAAATCCGTGGGTATGTGGATTCCTAGATATTTTATAGAGGTGTTTCTCCAATTAAACTTGGCTATCTTTTGAATGTCTTGTGATGGGCGGTAATTATATAACAGAATCTGAGTTTTCTGTAAATTTAATTTATATCCGGATTATATGCCAAATGTTTTCAATAATGAAAGAAGATTAGGCAGACTGATTTCAGGGTTAGCGCTATGAGAACATCGTCAGCATACACACCAACTTTATACATTATATCAATTATTACACCTGCTTTTAGATTCCCTGATAGCTTGGGCCAGAGGCTCAATGAATAGCGCAAAGAGTGGGACTGAGAGGGCATCCCTGGCGGCAGCCTCTCTAGTTGTAGTGTATCTGTTAAATCACCATTAATTTTAATCCTGGCAGTGGGCGAGTTGTATAGAGACTGTAAGCACCTGATGATTTGGCTGTTAAAACCAAATCTCTCTAAAACCAAATAAAGATAATTCCAGCAGACGGAGTCAAACGCCTTATCGGCATCAAGACTGACAGCTACTGATCTGATATTTTTCCATTTAGGTTACTAGATGGAGAGCCCGCCTCACATTATCGTGAGTTTGCCTATTTCGAACAAAGCCTGTTTGATCTGTGTCCGTTAGTTCCGAAGGTGTAAATTCCAACCGTTAGCTAATATTGGTCTGTAGGAACCACATTGTTTTATTTTTACCCGGTTTGGGAATTACTGAAATTTTGAAATGGCCTTGTTAATCTCCTCCACAGTTACTGTTTGTGTTAATCTTTTATTTTGTTCTGTTGCTATCGATTGTTAATGCATTTCTTTCCTCCCTTGATTTACTAAGGACACATCTATCGTGGTTGGTTCTGCATACAGTCGGGTATAATAGGTCACAAAAAATTATTTTATGCTTTTCATGTCATGACATATCTTATCATTTGCTGGATTTTTAATTTTCTGAATAAATCTGACAGCGTGCTGTTTCCGTATCCTCCAAGCAAGTAGTTTCTTAGATTTTGCCATGGTGCGGCTGTGTGGCAGGCAGGATGTAGACCCAAACGCAGGACTCGAACTCAAAGGGTTAACAGAGAGGCTACTTTGTTGCAGTAGAAAGATTTCCACAAAAACATAAATTTGCCAAAAACAAAACCACACTAGAAACTAAGAACTAATAACAAAAACTCCGGGAAACCTGGAAACTCAAGGAGCACGGAAGGAGGAACACAGCATGGTGAGGGAACTACACAACAGGAGAACACAGGGCTTATATACACAAGGGAGTAATCAGGGAATGGGAAACAGGAGGGAGACACAGCTGGGAGAAATTAGACTAACGAGCCAGGGGAGAAGTAAAACTGAACACACTGACATCAGACTGAGACTATCAAAATAAAACAGAAAACATGAAACAAATCACAAAGACGCAGACTTGACACTGAGAGGCAGACTGAAAGAATAAAACACATGAACCCAGGGACGACAGAGACTTAAAGAAGAATTAACATCAAACTAAACTCATGACCAGAACCAAACTGAAACATCGATTTATAATACTCGTCGAAACAGGATCGCTAAAGAATCAGACATAAATCATAGTACAGAAAAACACCAAAACATAAGAAACAGAAAATGCTGGGTCAAAATGACCCGGAACCGTGACAGATTTCGGACCATTTTCATAATAATTCTGCTTAATTAATTTAGCCCTTTTCTCTATTTGGTCGTCATATAACCTATTTAATATCTGTTGTGTTTCTTTAATTTGTGGTAAGGTGTCATCATTGTTACTTTTCATATGTTCTGTTTGTAGGTGTTTCAGTCTCGTAGTAAGGTCTTTTAGATACTTCTCTTTTTCCTTTTTTTATGTGAGGACCACAAAATTAGCTTCCCTCTAAGAACTGCCTTCGCTGCATCCCATAAATTAGTCCAAATGGAGTGTCCGAAATATCTCTCACCCCTATATCACAATTTACAATTCTATGCTTATCAAAGTGTGACATAAAAAAATAGTCCAGTCTTGAATACATATGGTGGGAATGTGGAAAAAAAGTATATTTCTTTTCCAGTGAGTGTGAATCCCTCCACACGTCGACCAACACTAATTCCTTAAGCATTTCTTTTACATATACTGCTTCTGATTGTGACAATTTAGTTTTGCTGGACGTGTCCAAAAACGGATTCAAGTTAATATTCAAATCTCCACCGCATACTAATATGCCTGATGTTTCTGTTGCAATTAATTCAAAAAGGGTCCTGATCAAATGTTTATCAGTCCCTGGTGGTCTGTACACATTAAACAGTGTAAGTTCCTTGTGATCTATGTACCCTTTAACCAATATATAACGCCCCTCCTTATCTCTGATTTGTGAGGAGAGTTGGAAATGTACTTTGTCAGACAATAAGATGGCCACTCCTCTAGAATGTTTTTTTATATGTGAGGAATAATACACATTTTTAAACCCCATTTTACACAGTTTTATGTGCTCTGTGACAGAAAGATGTGTTTCTTGCCAGAAAATTATATCTTATTTTTCTCGTTTCATTTTAGCAAGAGCTTTGTTTCTTTTAGTGGGGTTATGTAAACCATTAACAATAAGTGTAATTACCTTATCCAATCCAATCCAACTTTATTTATATAGCACTTTAAAACAACAAAGTTGACCAGAGTGCTTTCCAATAATAAAACAGATCAAAGTTAAAAACCATACACTAAGCAGACAAAGAAAGAAATATAAATAACAGTAAAATAAATACATAAATGAAAATGATTTTAAAAAATCAGTATATATATTAAATCTTAAAACATGAGTAAAATAGAAATAAAATATACAATGAATAAAATTAACAAAATAAAAAAGATTAAGAGCAACAGCTGACTAAAAACTGACTACAAACTGACTCTGGTACGACTCCTAAAAAGCCTTTGAAAAACAGTGCGTTTTTAAAAGTGATTTAAACATTTCAAGTGTTGGGGCCAGCCTAATATGGAGGGGCAGTTTATTCCATATTTTGGGGGCCACAACAGCAAAAGCTCGGTCCCCCCGGTGTTTCAGTCTCAACATGGGGACAGCAAGGAGTGACTGGTCAGTTTACCTGAGAGACCTTCGTGCAGTGTATCGGTGTAGAAGGTCTGACAGGGAAGAGGGAGCCAGGCCATTTAAAACTTTAAAAGCAAACAATAAAATTTTAAAATGAATTCTAAAATGGACAGGCACCCAGTGTACAGAGGCAAGAACAGGGGTAATGTGCTATTTCTCACCACTGTATTTACCTGTTTGTCCATTTTAAGAGCTGTGTCAATTTTTAATCCAAGGTTGGAAACAATTGGTTTGACACAGGAAGTGAGAGGACCCAATTCAGATGGAGGGACACCAGGGCCACTCGGCCCAAATATAATGACCTCTGTCTTCTTTTCAATAAAATTTAAAAAACATTCAGAGCCAGCCATGCTCTGATATCTTTAAGACATTCTAAAATAGGCCTGAGGGGGTCATTGTGTTTCAGGGGTAAATAAATTTGACAGTCGTCCGCATAAAAATGAAATGGAACTTTTTTTTTTTTTTTTAATAATATGCCCAAGGGGAAGTAAATAAATGCTAAAAAGAAGGGGCCCAAGGATGGATCCTTGGGGTACACCACATGGGAGGGGGGCGGAAGATGAATAAAATTTACCAAGTGAGACAGAGAAACTTCTGTCAGATAGGTATGACTTGAACCACTCCAAGGCAGTGCCTCTAATTCCAACATGTTCTAGGCGAGAAATCAAAATGTTGTGATCTACTGTATCAAAAGCTGCTGTGAGATCCAAAAGCACAAGTAAAACAGAATTCCCAGAGTCAGCAGTTAGTAAGACATCATTAAAAACTCTCAAAAGTGCAGACTCTGTGCTGTGAAGTGCTTTCAAACCTGATTGAAATACCTCAAAAATGTTTTGACTCTTTAAAAAAGTCTGCAGGTGTGAAGACACTACTTTTTCCAAAATTTTGGGAACAAAAGGAAGCTTTGAAATAGGTCTGAAATTACACAACAAAGAGGCATCCAGGCCAGGGCGTTTTAGAAGAGGCTGGACCACTGCCTGTTTGAAAGTTACAGGTACATCGCCTAAAGTCAGGCTGCTGTTTATAAGCCTTTGAATATAAGGTCCAATAGTGCCCCAAACTTCTTTTAAAAATCGAGGGGGAAGGACATCACTGGGAGAGCCCGACTTGATTTGGGTGACAATTTTAGCCAGATAAGACAGAGACACGGGTTCAAAGTGGCTAAAAACTGCGAAAGGTGTAAAAATAACAAAAGGGTCATAAGAAGGGGGTATGATATGATGGCGGCGCGTGTAGACGCAGCGACCTCACGCTCTCCTGAAAATGCGGTGTTTTGTTCGTCAAGTAAGTGTCTTTCTGCAAGTGTCTTTCGTCAGTCCACGTCGGAATATGTGTACAGTCGTCAGGCTCTCTTACACATTCGGAGAAGCAAGATTTGCCAAGTTTTGAACACGAACGTTGAGATGCTAAGGGAGATAGGACTTCTGCGACAGCCTGCTAGCTGGCCTAGCAACTCACCGGACTCGCCTGCTACCCCTCCCCGGGCAAGGAGGCGTCGAAGGCGGTGCGCTAGGACAAGGAAGCGGGGCAAGCGCGGAGGTGTCCGAGTCAGGCTCGAGGCTAAGCCAACTCGCCCAGCCATACCATCGATCCTCTTGGCCAACGTACGATCTCTGGACAATAAAATGGATAACATTCGACTTCTGAGATCAGCGAATCGCAGAGTAAGTGACTGTTGTGTGCTAGTTTTCACTGAGACATGGCTTAATGACAACATTCCGGACTCGGCCATACAACTGGAGCAGCTAGCATGCTACAGAGCCGACAGGGCTCTCGTAGATGGAGGCAAGACCCGAGGTGGCGGGGTCTGTGTTTATATCCGTGACGAATGGTGTCGTGATGCCACTGTAGTACGCAAACACTGCTCATCACTGGCGGAGTTCATGATCGTGAAGTGTCGCCCTTTCTACTTGCCCAGGGAGATAAGTTCGATCCTGTTGGTCGCTACTTATATACCTCCATCTAGCAACAACAGCGATAGAAATGCGGCGCTGAACGAACTGTATCAGGCCATCAGTGAGCAACAAACAACACACCCAGACGGTTTCATCATCCTCGCAGGAGACTTTAATCATGCTGATCTTAAAACTGTTCTCCCAAAGTTTCATCAGCATGTACATTTTCCAACAAGGGGAGACAACACATTGGACCTGGTCTACACACAGGTAAAAGGAGCATACAAAGCCATCCCCCTCCCCCACATCGGCACCTCTGATCACCTCACTGTTATGCTAATGCAAGCATACAGACAGAGAGTGAAGGTCATCAAACCTGTTACGAAAGAGGTAAGAGTGTGGCCACAGGAGGCCACCTCTGCTCTTCAAGACTGCTTTGGGTCAACTGATTGGAACATATTCAAGGAAGCAGCCACCTACAATAACATCATAGACATTGAGGAGTACACAGACACGGTGAGCTCATACATCACCAAATGCATTGATGATGTTACACAAATGAAAAGTATCACAACCCGAGCCAACCGGAAGCCATGGCTAACAGGAGATGTCCACAGGCTGCTGAAGGCCACAGACAAGGCCTTCAGAGCTGGGGATGAAATAGGCCTGAGAACAGCGAGAGCCAACCTGTCCCGTGGCATCAGGAAAGCGAAACAGGACTACACACACAAGATAACCTCCCACTTCAATGATAGCAAGGACGCACGAAGCCTATGGCAAGGCATCCAGGCTATTACAGACTACAAACCTGCAGCGCGTAGCTGTGAGAGCGACACCACTCTGCTCAACAACCTGAACAGCTTCTTTGCACGATTTGAAGCACAGAATAACACA
The DNA here is from genome assembly GCF_036321145.2 of Pelmatolapia mariae. Lineage (NCBI taxonomy): Eukaryota > Metazoa > Chordata > Actinopteri > Cichliformes > Cichlidae > Pelmatolapia > Pelmatolapia mariae. Next base: position 43,811,075 of record NC_086244.1, read on the forward strand.
CGCCCACAGAAAACACCACCACCTCCACACGACCAGCCTCTGTGCCTGTCTGCTGCCAGCGTGAAGAGGACACTCATCACCATCAACGCCCGGAAAGCAGCGGGTCCAGATAACATCCCTGGTAGTGTGCTGAAAGACTGCGCAGAGGAGCTGAAGGATGTCTTCACAGACATCTTTAACATCTCCCTGAGGCAAGCCACTGTCCCATCATGCTTCAAGACTGCCACCATCATACCTGTGCCAAAGAAACCATCCCCAGCCTGTTTCAACGACTACCGCCCCGTGGCACTGACACCCATTATTATGAAGTGCTTTGAACGACTAGTCATGTCACACATCAAATCCACCCTGCCTCCCACCCTGGACCCATACCAGTTCGCATACAGAGCGAAACGATCCACAGAAGATGCAATCTGCTCTGCCCTCCACCCAGCCCTAACTCACCTGGACAAGAAAGACTCATATGTGAGAATGCTATTCATAGACTTCAGCTCAGCATTCAACACCATAATACCACAACAACTCATCTGTAAACTGGACAGACTGGGCCTCAGCACCTCCCTCTGCAACTGGCTGCTGGATTTCCTCAGCCAGAGGCCTCAAGCGGTGCGTGTGGGCAACAAGGTCTCAAACAGCATCACCCTGAGAACGGGGGCTCCACAAGGCTGTGTGCTCAGTCCTCTGCTCTTCACCCTGCTGACACATGACTGCACAACAACCTACAGCTCCAACCACCTTGTGAAGTTTGCGGACGACACAACGCTGGTGATGAGACCCACTACAGGAAAGAGGTTGAGCTCCTGACCACGTGGTGCAGAGACAACAACCTCCTGCTAAATGTTAGCAAGACCAAGGAGGTTATTGTCAACTTCCAGAGAGGCCACACCTGTCACCCCCCATTGACCATCGACGGCGCTGCGGTGGAGAGGGTGAGCAGCACCAAGTTCCTGGGGGTGCACATCAGTGAGGACCTCTCCTGGACCACCAACACAGCATCACTGGCCAAGAAAGCACAACAGCGCCTCTACTTCCTGCGCAAACTCAAGCGGGCAAGTGCTCCACCACCCATCCTGACCACATTCTACAGAGGAACCATTGAAAGCATCCTTTCCAGCTGCATCACTGTGTGGGGCGGTAGCTGCACTGACTATAACAGAAAAGCTCTACAACGCATTGTGAGAACAGCTGAGAGGATAGTTGGTGTACCACTCCCCTCCCTGCAAGACATCTACACCACCCGCCTTACCCACAAAGCCATCACAATTGTCAACGATGCAACCCACCCCGCGCACTGTCTGTTCAGCCTCCTGCCCTCCGGAAAAAGATACAGAAGTCTCCGCTCCTGCACTACCAGGCTCACCAACAGCTTCATCCACCAGGCTGTGAGACTGCTGAACTCTCTCCCCTCCCGGCTCCCAGCCAGCAGAACCACCAGACTGGCAGGAGTATAGACACACACACACACACACACACACACCACAACAAGGAAACACTCTCCACATTCCTGACTGGAAACGACTACCTCTGCATTACAATTGCACACACCTGCTGCTATATATTTTTAGTATTTTTAGTATTTTCTTTAGCACTATTTATATTATTTATATTACTATTACTGCTGCTACAGTCTTATGCTGCATTAAAACAAAAACACTTACCAACCACAACCTGGGACTACGTCAAGTAGACTAGTACACTACTTTCCAGGGCGCACTGTGGAACACTTTATTATATGTTATGTGTAGGTCCTGTCTTGTTATATCCTGTATGTTACCTAAATGTTGTGCATCTGCACTTTATTGTTGTCTATGTCTACGCATGGGACAGTGTGAAACGTAATTTCAATTCCTTTGTATGGCAAGTACATCTGAAGAAATTGACAAATAAAACTGACTTTGACTTTGACTTTGATATGTGCTCTAATAGTTAAAATCTTGTCAACAAAGAAATTTAAAAAAGCTTCACAAGTTTCGGCAGAAGCTTCTGTACAGTTGGATTGGGGAGGGTTAATAACAGAGTTTAAAATACTAAATAAGACACGGGGCTTATGGTCGTTAGGGTCGTTAATAACACCTGCAAAATAGGCAGATTTCTGGTTCTTAACAGTTTTCTGATATTTATGCCAGCTGTCTCTTAGAATATCGTAAGAAACTTGTAGCTTGTCTTTTTTCCATTTACGTTCTGCTTTTCTGCACTCTCTTCGAGCTGCCCGAGTGATGTCATTCAGCCATGGCTCAGACTTTGATTTAGGCCGCCTGACCTTCAGGGGAGCAACAGTGTCCAGAATGTTTTGACAAGTAGAGTGTTATGATTCAGTGTTATGGATATTTTTGTACTGTGTTTTTTGTCTGCCACACCAGAGGGTGGCATAGTTTGTGTCCTGTGTTATTGCTGCTATGTGAGTTCCAGGTGGAGGCTGACCATTGGTGGAGGACTGGGAGAGGCCGGCTATAAATGAGGACCCTTCTCAACTGGCACGCCCCCCGCCTACTTCCTGTTCCCAGCGAACTGTGCATGTGGCTGCGTGTGAATTTGTATTCTGGAAGCTTTTGCCGTGTTGTAAATAGTTTGTTGTATATAGATGTAAATAGTTGTCGATATTCTTTTTTACTCGGTAGCTGTAGGGGTGAGAAGCCATTTTTCTTTGGGAACCTTTTCTCCTGTTTTTGGTTAGGGAGGCAGGTAAGACACCTGTAATTTTCTTTTGGGGTTTTCTGTGAAGGTAAGCCAGCTGCGTTTCATTTCTAGAGTTTTTGTTTGTTGTTTTGGCCATGCTCACCCTGATGCCCGCTACCTTTTGGGATTTAATAAACTGACTGGCTGTTGTGAAATCCGTGGCAGTTGTCTTTTTGGTTCGTCTTCCTTGAGAGCAGGGAGTGTGGGGGCATTTCTCCTTATTTTTATTTTCCTTATGTTGCACGCCGGTTTTCCCTGGGCAGGGGTGTAACAAGAGAAAAATTTTGCAGTCAGCTCCTCAGTGTCAGCACAAGCTGAGAGCTCTGAATCAACATTAAGGGCCTTATTAAAGGCGGTAGAAAACTGAGCAGCACTTGATGGTTTAAACATGTGAGAAGCAGTAGGAGGACCACAAGTAGTGATATTGCAGGGAAGAGAAGTTTCAAACATTACAGGCATATGATCAGAAAAGACAGCATCATAAATCTGAAGGTTAAAAACAGGTAAAACATATGACAAAACCAGATCCAGAGTGTGTCCATGTTTATGTGTGGGACCAGTGACAGACTGCAAAACATTAAAAGCATCAAGTAGGTTTAAAAAGTCCTTTGCCAGTGGTAATAGTTCTGAGAAAGTGCTTAACTCACCGTCACTTAGCCAGGTTTCTGTCACACAGAGGAAATCCAGATTGTGAGAAGTGAAAAAATCCTTCAATATGAACGTTTTATTTGCTAACAACCTAGCGTTAACCAGAGCAATCCTGGTAGGGTCCATCGAAACGGTGACAGCCATCCAAGGAACCTGTTTCACTGGCCGGAGATTCTGCAGATTTACTCCACCGCTGCGAAGACGAGGTAAGAGAAGGTGGGGACGCAGGATCTCCTCAGCCGAGCCGACAACAGGTACCAGCCAGGTGGCAATAGGTTCCAGGAAGCGACGGGAGACGAAACGCCAGTGCAAAGGTCGGATTTCCGCCAGAGTGCATTGGGAAACTGTTCTGTCTCTGCCAGATGAAAGATCTAAATATGATTTCAATTTCACTAACAGCCCGCTGCATTGTCCTCGACGTTTAAAGCGCTTCTTCTTATGAGATGGGGTAGGGGTGTAGCCCAGGTGAGCCGGTACTCCAGATAGTAGCGGAGGTGGAAAAAAGTCCTGTCCATCAGCACTAGTCCTTACCAGTTTCTCTGTGGCAAGTCGAATATTTAAGAGAGTTTCACGATCGTAGGTCAGTAGAGAGTCACCGTTGTTGAAAAAAACAATATAAACACGCAGAGCAAAAGTGGATCCGACAGCTGTGGACGGCGAGCCATGCACTCCGGCACCATCTTGGATATTCTAGAGTTATATTGTTCTCTTATCTCCATCAGCAAAAAGAAAATACACAATACCTGTAAACCTCTACGTGCTCTGAAAAGAAAATGTGGGTCTGCGGAACAAAGGAACAACATAACTGAACAAATAACATATATGACTTCCAATTATGAAGTGTACGTCCAACCTCGAAACAAAGAGGAGAGTCCCAGAGAGCCCCTCGTAGTGCTGCTTGGTAATCTCCGCTCATCATAGCAGCGCTCTTGGAAAAAGCCAGTAACATCCCGGAACTGCGGTCAAACCTATTACATCAGAGATGTAGTCATTTTAACTAATGATTTTAATTATATTTGAAATTATTGTCTATTAATTGTAATTGTATTTATGATGTAATTTAGTTTTATGAAAATGTATGTTTTATTATAAAATGTACCTATTTTGATTGTAAGCCCAACAAGGGACAATTGTTGAAAATTAGCAATAGCTATAAACTTATGTGCGTTACATCAGTTTCATGTTTTGTACTTGAACTATGTTAAACTGCACTGTCCCTTTTAAATAAATAAATTCAAATTATTATACAGAGGAAAACTGCAGTCTCAGGTGCGGAAAAAAAATTAGGTGTTACTATCCATACGCTTGAATCCCTGGAGCTTTTCCTGGATGTATTTCATCCATTCCTTCTGGATCCGCCGCGGCACCCCGCTCACTCCTTCCCAGAAGGGCGTCCTCGGCTTCGGTACGAGGATGCGTGGTATTGGGTCGTCCGTTCCCTTTTCCATCAACTTCCTCTTCTCCAGGTCGTCGGATGCGTCTTGCGCATTGTTGTAAACCACGGGCCCGTTTTCATAAAACACACGCAGTCTCGACGAATACAATGTTTGGAAGCGGAGCCCCTTCTCTTTTAAAATCTTCCTGATCGAGTTGTATGCTTTGCGTTTAGCTAAAATGTCACTGGGGTAGTAGTCTTGGTCAAAATACACCCATCTCCCTTTCAGCAGTATTTCTTTTTTGGTCCACGCAGAGCGGAGCACCAAGTCCTTGGTCTTGTATTCCAAAAAATGAATCACGATAGACCTGGGGTGGGAGCCCGGTCGTGACTTGGGGCCGAGCGAGCGGCACCGCTGTATGCTCAGATTAGTGTCTGAGAGGGACAGTTTCTTCTTTATAAAATTCTCCATGAATTCGAGCATGTTGTCCCCTTCTTCGCCCTCTGGTATCCCGTGAACACGTATGTTATTCCTGCAAGAGCAGGCTTCCAGGTCGGACAGACGTGTCTGGAGGTCCTCTTGTAACTGGAGAGTATGGCCGAGCACGTCTTTAAGATCGACTGTGACCTCCTCTACCTCGGTTACTCTCTGCTCAACCTCCTCGATTCTGCTTGTTACCTCTCTCATGTCCGTGACAATTTCGTCAAGCCATTGCCCCACTTCTTTCCTAAACTCCGACATTTCTGTTTCCACAAGTCCAGTCTTTTCCATTATTTCTCTTTTCAAATTAGCCTGGACTTCTTTCAGCTCAGCAAGAATGTTAGCTTCAATTGCTTTCATAGCTCCGTGTAGCTTTAGCTTGCTAGCACCGTCAGTTTCTTTCGGTGAAAAAACTCCTTCCTCCGCACTTTCTTGCCGAATTCCTCTTCTCTTTCTCTTGTTACCCCCTGGCATACTATTATGAATATTCTTAGTTGTGTTATAACATGTCAATTGTCAAGGGGTAACCAGACCGCCCGGGAGCTGAAAGATTATGCTGCAACCAGTTTCCTCACATTCTGGAAGTCCTCAGCACTCAGGCTTTTTGAGGAATATGTGTGTCTCAGACAAATACTTCTACCTTCCACAGAATCCTCACATTGGTGGCTGGATTGGAAAGCCATAATAGAAGTGACAAGCAACAGAAGCAAAAGGAGCTATGGTACTGTGGAAGGAAATCATGAGTGACCTTCCACTGGAGCAGACAAAGTATCATGGTCCGTGGCTCAGTATCCGGGGAGTGTTCGGGTCGCTCCGGTGGCCTCGGGCTGGGCCATCACCATCGCACCTGCATTCCATTCCAGGCAATTACCGGAGGACTACTTCTCCCAGCGTAGACCGCTGCTCCACACCAGTCCAGTAGTCACTCCTTAGTGGTAACTTGGCTCCTTGAAGGTCTGTGCTTATTCTAGTATTTGTTAACGCGTGTTAATCCTACGTCTGTGTACTCAGGTCACCGTCCGGCGTTTGAAGCCTGCCACCTGCCTGTCCTCCTGCCTGTTTGTATAATACCTTCAGTATCCGCCTCTGCCACGGACACACTCCCCTCCAAGTCCCACGGTCTGACTCTGATTGTAAGCCTTAATATTCTAACCGTTGGCTAGTTGTGACTCTCCGCTCTCCTGCACACTAGTAATTGTTTCCCCTTTCTTTTACTGCGTCCCACGCCCCCGATTACAGCTTCAAAGGGCATTTCTGTTCCCGATTTCCTCGGCTTTAAGTTAGATTTTCGTCTCCCCTGGTTGTTCCTGATATTTTATGTTAAACCAATGTTAAACCAATAAACCTGTACGTAGTTCCAGAAGATTTGTATTTGTATTGTATTGAGTCTGCTTTTGCGTCCCCACTGTGTGCGTGAACCTCGGTTCATGAAACAAAGATAACCAGATCACTTGAACCCACATGAGTAGATCTCTTTGGGCCATATGAGTAAAGGGAAGTAAGTCTTTCCTTTCAAAGACACCATAAAAAGCGTTCAATACATGAAAAATCTAATGCAAGTTCTTCAGCTTGTGATGGGACTTGAAAGAAATTATTATTGCAAGCAGATGGCTTTTATATATGAATTCCAATATTAGTGATCATGTGTATTCCTGAATGTCTGCCTTCCCATGTTGCATTGCTAGAGGAAACAACAAGTCCTGGGGGTCACTTTAAAATCCCCCATGACACGTTCAGTCTCCAGGTTACTAGAGCACCACCTCTAATTTAATTACTCCCCTTGGTCTGTCAGGCCTACTGTCTGCTGCCCTGCAGTACATTACACATTCACAGAGATCCACTGGAGGAAAAGGCACGTATGAAAAAAAAATACTTGTGAGAAATAAAGCAGACAAGCATGAGTATGTGCGCACACACACCACCACACAAACAGAAGCACAGTGCCTTGTGAGCAGGTGAGAGCTGTGCAGATGCTCTTTAGTTGACAGGAAAAATAAACCCTTAATTACCACCCAGTCTGGCCCTCTTTTCCTCTCCTTCCCCTTTATCCTCCACTCCTCTGTCCCACTGCAGTGCGGTTGCGGCGCTTGCCTCAAGGCTGGTTATTGCGGTGCTGAGCTCCTCTGAGACTCTTCCCTTGTTATTATCCTTAAACAAGCAATTACAGCTGAGTTCCAGAGTGGAGCAAAATAGAGTGGCACACCCACAGAAATCTCTGGGTTTCTCAGACAAATGAATAGCAGAGCTCTCCTGGGCAATTTTGTTTCTGGAATAGTGCTGTGATGATAGAAGAAATGTTATAGTGAGCATGAAAAACCAGCAAGTGGGAGAAAAGAAAGCAAAGTTTAAATAGTAACAACAAAAACAACACAAGCACAGTGGTTTTGTTTGACACTAGAAAGTTCTGAAATATGTTTTACTATTTTTGCATAGGCATTGCAGTGTTTTTCATTTTGTCTGGGTTATTAGCAAGGCTTCAGGAGGGCCAGCTACATTTCAAATATTCATTTACTTCTGGGTACATTTGGGTCTACAACAGGGGTGTCAAACTTGTGGCTCACCAGATGTGGCCCATGATACAATTATATCCGACCTGCAAGATAATTTCTCCCAGTGTAGTGGTACAGGCCAGGTACACAGAGAGACAGAAAGCTGAATATATAAATGTCATGGCCGGGAGGCCAGACCAGGTACGAGGACTCAAATGCAGACACAGACGGAGGCACAGATTGACGTGAAAGCGGTGCCTACCTCTGTGGAGGTTTTTAAAACGAAGTTGAAGACACATTTGTTCACCCTATCCTACTTGTCTTAATTCTATGCCTTCTAATTTTTAAATTCTTACTGTTTTTAACTTGTATTGTGGTTTTTACTTGTATTGCTATGTATTGGTTCTATTTATTTATCTTTTTAAATAGCTGTGCAGCACTTTGTTTGAAACCGCTTTATAAATAAACTTATTATTATTATTATTATTTATTTATTTACAAAGTGGACAAAACTTTAAGGTGTGGACTATGAACTGTGAACTATGAGACAAAACCTGAAAAGTCCAAACATGAAGCCTAATCTGTGAACTAGAGTTGAATTCAACAGTCCATGAAACAGGTCCAAGGGGGAAGAAGGAGCTGTGGCACGGGCGGAGGTGTGCAGAGTCGCTGTAATAAAAAAAGGAGTCAGCTGGGTTCCACTGATTGACGGTATTATTGGAAATGTTGCTAATGGCTCACACGTTGCAGGCGGAGAACAACGTGGAAGGAGGGCAGTCCAAAAGGTCCGGGTGAGGTTCCAATTCAGGGTGAGTCCAAAATGTACTGATCCAGAATCCGTGGCAGGGAGGCAAAAGGAGATAAATCGCTGGTTTTTGACAGTAAATGGAGGGAGAGCACTTGTAAGTGGCAACTTCTGGAAGAGAAAAAATGTAAGTATATTTGCACTCAAATATACTTCCTGCATTTGCAAATCCGCCAAGGTCCAAGTGTTGTTACTTTTGTTATCAGATGGTTAACCTGCCTGCCTGTTTTTTGTGAATGTGTAGATTTGTCCACAATTTATTTTACATTGTACCAACTATGCATGTATCCACTTCAAGAAGAACATAGCAGGAATGACTACTAAGTCATTGCGTCCATGTCCGCAACAGATGCCAAAGACTGCAGTTTCCTCTTTGGCCACAAGACAAGTAGAAAGATTGCATTTCTATTACACCCATTTTTAAATCCCATACTACATACAAAGCAGGAAGCATTGCCAGAAGGTTTGATGCATTTCCCAGCATGTTCTCAAGAGCATGCAGGACATTCTGAGAGACAGGCAGCTGCTCTAGGAGAATTGGATAGGGCCATAATATAGTGGTATAACTCTCAAATGCACACTTTAAAGCAGATAACTCGTAAGCTGGAGAGGAAATGGCGTGTCACAAACTTCATTCATCATCATTCAGCCTGGAGAAATAGTTTGTTACTTTATAAGAAAGCCCTCCGTAAAGACCGCTCCGGCCTTCATTTTCAGTCACCTCTGGAGGGTCCGAGGGACCCGTCCAGCCTTCGTCGCCTGCAGTGCCACCACCTGGTCCTGCCTCGTCTGGTCCTGCAGTTGCTACGCCTCAACATCACCGGCCACTTTCCAGGCCACTGGCTGGGCGTCATCGCTGTCGTGGCTGGCCTCCGGACCTCCTTCGCCTGCGTTGCTGCCGCTGCCTTCCGCGGACGGACCTCCAGGCCGGTTCCCTGAACTGTTCTGTTTTGGACCGCCGTGCTGCTGGCCTCCTGGTCAGCCCCCTGAACTGGTTTTGGACTCTGTTTTCATAGGCTCCAGTGTTTTTGGTTTTGGACTCGTATTTTTTGGGGGGGACCTTCTGGTGCTCCTATTTTGTTTCCCAGAACATGAGGTTCGGGTTAGCCTTCGTTGCGCTGCTCAGGTTGCCTAGCAATCATGGTACTAACTGCGAGAAACGTTTCATACAGGATTCATTGTTTGACAGAAATATGGGAGAAAAATGTTTTTTTGTCCAAATAATTTTTTTATCAGATCACTTTGATGTATATATATAAGAGACAAATATTGTTTGTTTAATATGTTGGCATTACTAAATTTGGCTCAATGCTTACATATATGTGTAAAAAGAAAATGTACGAGCTGTGATAACTGTTTCTGATAGAATGAAGAGTAGACTGATATATTAAATATTCCTTTATTGGGTGAGAAAATCAGACCGTGTCATAACTGCTTTAAGTCACACAGAATAGATATCAGAGCCTTAAACAGGCTGACTTCTGCTAAATGGGTCAAACTGGGCAGAAAGTATACAAACACATAACATCCTTATAGAATATGATGTAACACTATAGATCAACTTACCTCAGAATGTATAAAGCATATAAACAATTACAGCAATATGATGCAACAAACACAGCAGTACTACTAATCCAAAATACTCAAAGCTTCATAGAACTGAAACAAACATTTATTTTTAGCTCCATTCTGCTGCTGATACATACTTTAGGTTTCTGAACATTAAACTTGTTGCTGCCTTTCATAGTGTGTAACTTGAAGGCCCTGAGTACTTTCTCCCACACTGAAAACACTGGAATGATAACATTATTTGAACATTACCTAATAAGACTGATTCAGGACAGACAATTAGTGATTTTAAACTTTCCTAGCAGTCCTTCACAAACAGGGAACAGTCTGTCTATTCTCTCCATCTGTCAGCTGCTGCTGGCTCTTCCTCCTCCTCTTCCTCACACACTGCTGAGTTTGTCCTGGTGGATCATCAGGGGTGCAAAGCCTCACAGATGATGTGCAGCAGTGGGTCCCTCAGTCTGTCCTCACTCTGGACACTTGCAGTTGTCACACATGGAAATCAAATGTGTGATAAGCTGCAGGATTCAAACACAAGTGTAACTTATAAATATATGTTCATACTTTTATTCCACAATCAGAGAGAAAGAAACAGAGAGAGAGTGCAGGACAGACAGACAGGTGACAGTCTCAGGTGTATACACTGCTACAAAACAGCACAAGAGAAGGAGGATTTAGTGTTTGTGTTATTACGAGTGCTAAACAAGAAGAGTTCCCAGATGGTACAGTGGACACATGTGTGACTCCTGTGATTAAAGCATCTTTCTTTCAGCTTAACGAGTGAACCGTCAGCTCGTTCAAACACACGTTAAAGTCCGTTTGGCTCGACACCACCGAACAGAGGCAGCAATATAACACAGCTAACATTAACAGCAGAGATGGGCAGCAACGCGTTACTTGTACGCGTTATTGTAATCCGATTACTTTTTTCAAGTAACGAGTAAAGTGAGGGATTACTATTGCAAAAACGGTAATTAGATTACCGTTACTTTCCTGTAGGAACGCTGCATTACTGCGTTACTAAATCCGTGATTTTTTTGTGAGAGTGTCTCATGACAGTGACGTAAGCGAGTGCGACGTTCGTGACAACAGCTGTGTGCAGATCAACAATGGATAATATATCGAGTGCGGGAGAGAGTATGACCGTGCAGCGTTTAAAGCGTGGAAGTACTGACCTTACTTTGAGTTTGATTCCCTAAAAAGTGACAAAAACATCAGCGTCCGCTGTGCGTGGGAAGAAAACTTCTTTTTACAGCGAAAAAAACCACAATGCAGGAACTCCAGCAACACCTGAGGGAAGATGAACAACTTTAATAATTGACCAACGCGTTTCGGCTTGTGGCCTTCATCAGGGTCATAGTAAAACATTGTAGAAAATTGCTTAAATACAAGACAGGAAACAGAAAAAATTTCAAATTAACCAGTCAAAACTTCATAGATAGATCAACTGACATATAATAGGTAGGTATTGGTTATTTGGTTAAGTCACGCCCAAGTAAATACTGGACTAGATCATTAATGATGAGGAGGGGGGGAGGTGACATAACCCCCACCTGTCTGAAAAAAACCCCTAAACTTCCGAGCAAGCAGTGAGTGCGCTACGACGTAATGGGAAATTCACAGAGAAACTCGCGGATTCTTCCACTGATGGCTGCAGCATGCCTGCACCAGGGCACACCTCCGCCTAACCCACTCCTGCTTTACAGGTGAAAATAGAGCAACAGGACCGCTGAGTCTTTGATTTTATTTATTTTCTGCTGTGTTTTACTTGCATCTATTTGAAAGAGTGAGTGTAAACACAAAAAAATATTTTATTTTATGTGCTGGAATGTGCAGAAAATAGGTTTAAATGTTAAACAAATTTCTTCCAGTCAGAGAATGTTGCATATAATTAAATATTTGCTTGATGCATAAAGTTAAAAGATTAAAACTAATAAAACAAGTTTTAAAAAGAGACTTTTCCATTTGATTACATTTTGTATGATGGATTATGCAGAAAAAGTAGAATTGGGCTGAAAGATCTATTTCTTTATCACCTATTCAGGTTGTAAATCGTGTTTTTAAAAAGTAACTAAGTAACTAAGTAATTAATTACTTTTGAAAATAAGTAATCAGTAAAGTAACGGGATTACTTTTTTGGGGAAGTAATCAGTAATTAGTTACTGATTACTTTTTTCAAGTAACTTGACCAACACTGATTAACAGTGCAGTGAATCCTGCTTGTGCCGTGATATTCAGGACTGCAAACCGAGCAGCATCACTGACTTTCAGCTTGTTGTGTTTGTGGATATATGACTGACTTTAATTATGTGTGCCTATGCCAAGAGGCACACATATTACTATTCGTCGGATTTATTGTGTGGATGCCTCAAGGCATCCACACTATTGTTTTCCTGTTTCTCTTTATTGTGTGGATGCCCTCAAGGGCTTCCACACTATTGAGTTCCTGTTTCTCTTTATTCTTTATACTTTATTCTTCAAGTTGCTCCGTTTTTCGCCGCTTAACTACTTCCGCAGTTTTTGTGCTATTTTCTCAGTTCAAATTTCACAATATTCAGCTATTTGTGCTCATTTGTGCTATATCTTTTTGTACTTTTAACTATTATACTTTTTAAAATATTAAGCTTTTTATGCAATTTTTTGTCCCATTGGAATGAATGGGAAAGTTCTAAAATTCTTCCGAAATTCTGCTAAAACTTGCTTGTTTTTGAAACTTAACTACTTCCTCATACTTTCACCTAGAAACTCCATTCAAACTTTAAAATGTTCTCAGATTATTGGGCTATTCCTGTATGATTCAGCTTTTTCAGATCTTCTACCGTTTTAATTTTATACCTCTTTAAGTTTTCAGTTGCAAAATTGTGATTTTTCAGAAAATACATGCGTTGTTATGGTTGCTATGCAATTAACTCAGACTGTGCACTTGTCCTTTCTGAATTTTCTCTTCATGTCTGAACAACTTCTTGCTACTCGCTCAATTTCCACTCAACTTCCACAAATTATACATCAAAACGTAGGTATTTTTGCTGGCTTTCAGAAAATGTCACTATCATTCTTGTGGGACTTATAGATTTTTTGCAAATCTCCTCAGAGTAACACAAAGTTTGAAAACTCTCTATAGAAACTCAATGGAGAGTTTCTTCAAAATCAGCGCTGGAATTCTCTAATGAGAGGCATTTTCAAATCGTCATATCTCCTTAACGAAACAAAGTTGAGACATGACGCTTGTGCCAATATATCTTCAGACATCCCTGATGCTCACAATTCAAGAATTTTTTCCTCACCTATTACCGTTTGGCCATGAATTACACTTGTTTAAGGATAGGAAATTTGTCCCTCGCTCAGATTTCTTCAGATTTCAAACTCTGGAAATGAGGCACTTTTTTCTCTCGTCATATCTTTTTGATGGATTTCAACAGAGAACTGAAAATTCCCATGACTGTTCACCAAAGCCTGCTGTTTCTTACGGTGAAAGAATGATTTTGATGCTCCATATAGATTTAGAGTTACAAAACGTTGTTTGAGGGCAAGTCAAGGCAGTTTTGCTTTGCCTCTACTCAGTTACAGTGTATTACAAGTCATATATCTTCAATAATTTATATCTTATCTCTGAATTATGAAGACCTGCAGATTCCCCCATCTCTTCTGAACAAAATGGTGTCAGAATGAGCGTTCTAGCCCCTACGGTTAAGAAATTATGGCCATTTGTTCGAGGGGAATCCTGAATGTGAGAAATACACTGAAGAAAACTCATACCTCTCTCTGTGTCTGTGTGTGTAAGGGCTGATTACAGCAGGTGCAGCTAATTTAGCTGACCTAGATATACCAAGCCCAGACTCTTAACAGCCACTGCTCCCTTTAGGCTCTGTGTATGTGTATGTTTGTGTGTCTGTATCAATATTTCTCCCATGTTAAAGTATTACTCCTTCATAATAGTATTTCTGTTGAATCAAAGTGGAGCAGTTTTTACAGTCATCTTATTGTTGAGCCATAAATTACGTTTGTTTGGGGGGTGGAAATCTGTCCTCCTCTCACTTTTCAAATTCTGAAAATTAAGCCGTTTCTTCTCTCGTCATATCTCCGCGACGGAGGTACAAACAGCAATGAAAATCGCAGTCAAAGTACACCAAAGTCCGAGTCTGATTCACCCAGTACAAGAATGATGCTTCTATCCCACCTAGTTTTTGAGTTACACGACGTTTTGTAACTCCAAAAATCGGCGTTTTACGCCTCTCACCGCGATCTAAATCTGACAGTTCATGTCCCCGTTTTCCAAGCTGCAGCTCTGTTTTCCAAGCTGCAGCTCTATTTCCCAGTGGCGCACTTGGTAATGACGCCGGTCGGCACCCCACAGATCACCGGTTCAATTCCACCTTGGTCAACATTTTTCCCCCCCTACAAATTAATACACTATCAAAGACAAGTAAGTCATATTGTTCATTTATTACAATTCTGCAAAGTTTTATGATTTTAGCAGCATTTCTAATGGAAATCTGTCCTTCTCTCAGTCGTCAAACTCTGGAAATGAAGCCGTTTCTTCTCTCGTCATATCTCCGCCACGGAGGTACAAAGAGCTATGAAAATCGCAGTCAAAATACACCAAAGTCCGCTGATTCACCCAGTACAAGAATTATGCTGCTAGCCCTCCTAGTTTTTGAGTTACACAACGTTTTGTAACTCCAAAAAACGGCGCGCTTCGCCTCTCACCGCGATCTATTTCTGATTGCTGATCTCTTTGTTTTTCAGCCGCCCGCCCCCTTTCCAGGTGGCGCAATCAGTAATGACACGGCTCTGCAGCTCAAAGGTCGTGGGTTCAATCCCACCTTGGTCAACATTTTTTTTCACTACAAATTTATACACTATCACAGACCTGTAATTTATATTGCTAATTTTTTTTTCACTACAAATGAGTAGTGCAAAAACATACTATGTCTGCAACATCACAGTATATCTGTTATGTCACAGTATTTCTGCCAATCCACGGAGGCTGACTGTTACCAAGTGCATCAGTGTACATAGGTCATCTCTTGTGTTGGAGTGCCCTCTTGTGGCGCCTTTTGGGTAGTGCCTTAGTAAATATGAACACTGCAAAGAAGTGGTATCAGACTGGTTTGTAGTGGAGGAATTTGTTGCCAGTTTCTTTCATCTTTAATCCGTATTCATGTTGTAATGTAGTAACTTTTTTGGCACAAATACCACAATATGGCAGAAATACTATGTTTTGGCACACATACTTGGATTTGGTATACTTTAGCTTCTTCACCCCTTTTCAGCAAAATTTTCATTTTTTTTCAGCACAAATTCCAGCTTTTTTTGGCTGTTTTCAGAAAAAAGAACTCTTTTCAGCAGAAACTCTGCTGATTCACCTCTTTTCAGCGCAACGTTCTGCTTCTTTGCCTCTTTTCTGCAGAAATTCTGGTGATTCACCTCTTTTCTGCAAAATTTTCATCCTTTTCGCCTCTTATCAGCACAATTCTCAACAGATTTTGCTAATTTCAGCAGAATTGTCAGTCTGTCCACCTCTTCTTTGCTGTAATTTCATAGTATTTGAACGAAATCCTAGTATTCGTGTTAAAACATACCATGTCTGCAAAATCACAGTATATCTGTTATGTTATAGTATTACTACTAAGGCATAGTATTTCTACCAAATCATAGTATTCCTTCAAAATCATAGTATTACTGCAATTTCATAGTATTTGAGCGAAATCGTAGTATTCGTGCAAAAACATACTATGTCTGCAAAATCACATTATATCTGCTATGTTATAGTATTACTACTAAGGCATAGTATTTCTACCAAATCATAGTATTCCTTCAAAATCATAGTATTACTGCAATTTCATAGTATTTGAGCGAAATCGTAGTATTCGTGCAAAAACATACTATGTCTGCAAAATCACATTATATCTGCTATGTTATAGTATTACTACTAAGGCATAGTATTTCTACCAAATCATAGTATTTTTGCAGAAACATTGTACTTCTGGTAAATCATAGTATTTCTACTAAATAATAGTATTTCTGCCAAATCATAGTATTTGTTTCAAAGCATAGCATTCGAACCAAATCATACAATCATAGTATTTGTGCCAAAACATTGTACAAATACAAAGTCATAATATTTCTTCTAAATCATAGTATTATTGCCAAATCATCGTATTTGTACCCAAACATATCAGTTCAACTTATTTAACTCTTCTCAACGGCCCAACACCTCTTCTTCACCCCGTTTCAGCAGAATTGTGAGTTTTTTCACCCCTTTTCAGCACAAATCCCAGCTTTTTCAGGTGTTTTCAACAGAAATCTCTTTTTTAGCAGACATTCTGCTGATTCACCTGTTTCAGTGCAACGTTCTACTTCTTTACCTCTTTTCAGTAGAAATTCTGTTGATTCACCTATTTTAAGCAGAATTTTCAGCCTTTCACCTCTTATCAATACAAATCTCAGTATCTTCTGCTCATTTCAGAAGGAACCTTTTAACCTCTTTTCAGTACAAATTTGAACTTCTGTACCCCTTTTAAGCAGAATTTGGCCTTTTCACCTCTTTTCAGCAAAAGATTCTGCTTCTTCACTTGTTTTCAGCATAATTTTACAGTTTCTTTACTGCCATACAATCTTTGCAGCTTTTCAACTTTTTCAGTCATTTTCAGCAGACAGCTTCAGCGTTCCGGCATCCACACAGCATTTTCGCAGGAAATGCAAATTTTTTCTAGTTCTTTATACTTTATTCTTCAAGTTGCCACTTTCTTTGCCGCTTAACTACTCCCTCAGTTTTCAGCCGATTTTCTCAGTTCAAACTTTAAAAAATTCTGCTCTTTCTGCTAATGTGTGCTATATCTTTTGGTGCTCATAACTTCTATACTTTTTGAGATATTGAATTTTTTTTGCAATATTGTTGCCCATTGAAATAAATGGAACACATTATCAGTGGGGTCACTAGTTTTCCTTGCCGGGCTGAGCTGTGTTTTAGCTCAGTGAGATGAGCAGCCGTTCTCAGACTGGGAGGCCCGGGTTCAAATCCCGCTTATGGCAACATTTCTTTCAGTTAACAGTTAAACTTTTTTAACTCAATTTCACCTTTTCCACCCCTTTTCAGCAAAATTTTCAGTTTTTTCACCACTTTTCAGCACAAATCCCAGCTTTTTCTGCTGTTTTCAGCAAAAACCTCTTTTCTGCAGAATTCTGAAAAGAGTTCTGCAGAACTCTTTTCAGCAGAAATTCTGCTGATTAAACTCTTTTCAGCAGAATTTTCACCTCTTTTCAGCCCAAATTCTGCTTATTCACCTCTTCTGCAAAATTTTGTGTCTTTTCACCTCTTATTAGCACAAGTCTCAGCTGTTTTCAGGAAAAACTTTTTTGAGCAGAAATTCTGCTGATTCATCTCTTTTCAGCGCAACTTTTTGCTTCTTCGCCTCTTTTCAGCAGAAATTCTGCTGATTCACCTCTTTTCTGCAAAATTTTCAGCCTTTTCTCCTCTTATCAGCACAATTCTCAGCAGCTTCTGCTCATTTCAGCAGAGTTGTCCGTCTCTCCACCTCTTCTTGGTCAGAGTGAGTTTAGCTCAGTGAGATGAGTAGCTTCCTTGAGACCAGGAGGGCCAGGTTAGAATCCTGCTCAGGGCAATGTTTTTTTTCACCACCATACAACTTTTTGCAACTTTTCATCTTTTTCAGCTTTCCAGCAGACAGCTTCAGCGTTAAGGCATCCACACAGCATTTTCGCAGGAAATGCAAATTTTTCTAGTTATTATTATTATTATTCTTCAGTTTCCGCCTGAAATTTTGCAGCGAATCTCGCCTCGCAGTTTTGAGACAAGATTCATATATGTTACCTCATTTTGTGCGGCTGGATCAGGAATGGTGTGCTATGACTTTTGGTGTTTATGACTATTATAGTTTTTTAAATATTAATATTTTAGTGAAAATTTTCCCGCGCTTCTCTGCCAAACAGTTTTGACAATAGGGTTACATATGTTAGATCATTTTGTGCGGCTGGAGCTGGACTAGTATGGTATACACTTTTGGTGTTTATGACTTTTATAGTTTTTTAAATATTAATATTTTAGTGCAAATTTAGAAAGATTCTTCTTTTGGCGCCATAGAAACAGACTTCATTTGTGGTGTGTTGGCTCCATCTTTTGGTCCCACTGATACAAATTTCAAACTTCATTTGTGGTGTGTTGGCTCTCTCTAGTGGTATGCCGGGAGTAGTACGGCCTGTCTACCCTTATTTGGATTACCGTAATGATGACAATATCAACGGTGCGCACAGCGTCGCTGCTTTCAGGAGCCATTGGAATTTTTAAGGTTGCGCAAATCATTCAAAAGTTACGGTAATGCTTGGTGGAAAACTCAATATCCCACAATTCATAGCACGCCTCTGCCGAGTCAAACAATGGCGGCCATCACTTAGTTTTTTTTTTCCTCTTAATACTGTTTCTAGGTCACAAAATAAACTTTTAAGATATTTTCAGGCGAGAATATAGGTGTGTAAACTTCAAATATCTGCTCGTTTTGTCAAAACATCCCATATTAGCGACAATGTTCTGACGATGTCGTTTCTGCTTGAGGCTAGCTGGCTAGTGTGGCTAGCGCGGCTTTGCTAACAAGCTACAGCCGGCCTGGATGACAGTGAGAGCGGCTTACTCTGGTTTCACACCCGGTCCTTCGTAAAGTCTCGTGGTCACAGCTGGACTTATTTTTCGTTTAAATGGACCGATGATTTATTTATTTATTCATTTTAGTAACGGTATAAACAGTGAAAGGTGGTGGATTGGCCAGATGTAAACTTCAAATATCTGCTCGTGTTACCAAGACATCCCATATTAGCTCTGATGGTTTCGGTGCCTGCAAAGAGCTAGACAGCTAGCTAGCTAACTGGCTGTCTTTTTGACTCAGGGTCATAGCTGGACTTATTTTTCGTTTTTATGAGCTGATGAGGGGTTTTTTTTAGTAACGGTACAAACAGTGAAAGGCGGTGGATTGTCCAGATGCTGGTCGATGTGGAAAAAATAACTGAGTTGTTTGGTGGTCGCTGACACGGAGCTACAACCGAGGGCAGCTATCCACCGGTGTGTGTCAGACAGAGCATGCAGGGAACGAGACATAAGAGGCGGCGAGGCGACCGCCGATCGACCGGTGGTAGATCGTGGATCAGGGAAACCGAAGGCAGGAGAAGCAGGCGGCTGCCGGTCAGAGCGTGAGGTGAACTGAATTTCAGGTAAGAAGTTATGAACTGCACTCTATTTGGGTCAGATATAAACCGAGTTTAGGTGTAGTTTATTTTCGTTGTGCTGACTTTTTACAATCAGTTATAATAACTCGTACTGCGTGCTAGCTAGCACGACGGAGTTTCTATACAGCTGTGTGCGCGCTAAGTTACTGATGTTGAACTTTATGACAGCCTCCCCTGTCATTCTCTCGCCTGTTCAAACTTCAGTCATGAAACTGATCAATGATCGGCTTTTCTCTCTTGTTTGTTTATTGCGCTAAACAACAGCAGCACGTTTAAGCTTGATCAGCTGTTGTTAGAATTCATTTGATTTTAATTTCTAGTATCAGCTGATGTTTGCTGGACCCCCAGCTGTAGAAGCGGCTGGTGGAAACCAGGAGATGACCTTACCGAATCATTAGAGCTGAACTGGTGATGGAGAAACAGGTTTACCTTTTTTTTAGGTGACATGAATGAGTTGAAGGGAAGTTATGAACTGTTTCTGAGAGAAATAAACACCAAGCTCCTTTTTTATTTAGCTGACAGCTGGTAACTGTGCAGGGGCGGATCTAGCAAAGCTTTTGCCAGGGGGCCAGGTAGGGCATCTTACAACCAAAGTTTGTATAATAATACACAAGATTGGCTGTAGACCATTGTTAATCATTCAGAACACTGTGTAAAAATAACAAAAAACAAAAAGTGAATGCAAAAGTGCATAAATATTTATTTTACGTGATTGATGTGTGTGGCGGGGCGTGGTCTGCAGTGCCGCTGCAGGGGAGGTGGACCCACCTGAGCGGCATCTGCAATCACGCCTCTCTGGCGTAGTCTGTGCTCTCTCGGCTGTTTTTTGGGTGTGTGTCGGGCTGTGAGTTGAAAAGCTACAGCTGGCTGTGTGGGTACACCAACCATGTGTGAAAAGTGGTCCATAACGTAATGCTTCAAAGCGTGTTCATGCAAACATTGTCGGGTCTGCCGTGGTACAATGGGACTTCTGCTCATGAAACTATGTGCACAGCGTCTGCAAATCGGGGCTGTACAAAGTCACTTCATCTTTACCCAAAACTGTAAGCTGTCATCTGTGAGGCGCGAGCAGTGTTTGTTTTTACCATAGTTCATGGTGGAGAATGGCTGCTCTGCTGAGTTTTGCTCTCTGTAGCTGTATGAATGGCAAACTACACTGATTCGCAGCGGCATAGGCACACTTAAAATTTCTTCTGAAATTTTCGCTTTCTAGTTATCCATAAAATCATCACATTCTCTGCAGTGTTGGGCAAGTTACTTTGAAAAAGTAATTAATTATAGTTACTAATTACTTCTTCAAAAAAGTAACTGAGTTAGTAACGGAGTTACAAGATTCTAAAAGTAATTAATTACTTGAAAAGAAACTATTGCGTTACTTTAAAAAAAAAAGTTTAACCCTCTGGGGTCCAGGGTGTAATTGGCCATTTTTAACTACTTTTGATTTTCCCTCTACATTACACATTTAAAAACTATTTATTTGCCTTGTTTGGTATCATTCTTTTCAGCACAACCTCACGTGTCTGAATTTACAGTCATGTTTTCATTTTGACATACTGTATTAACACAATTGATCTAAAATCAGACAAAAAACATAAAATCCGAGTAGAAAAAGTTCTATTTTTTACTGTAACAACCACAAACATTAATGAATCATATTTCATAACTTTAAATGCAAATATAAATTGTCAATTTAAAAATCATATGCACAAGTTTTGCAAACAAAGTTATTTGCAGCCATTTACTTTTTACTGTTTTTTAAATAACCATTTCAAACTGTTTACAGAACAATCAGCTGTTCTTCAATAAGATGTCACACAAATTATTTGTGCCACTCAAAATAATAATTTGTGTCCACTATAAAGGAGAACATCACAGCCTGATACCTGCAGATCTGACAGCAGCAGGTGTATCACTCCTGTTTCTACCTGGAGACAGCAGTCGCCTCATTGTTCTGACACACAACACAAAACTATCCACAACACTACACACTAACTACACAAGACAGCACATTAACTGTCAACACTCCAAACACGCTAAACGTCACAAATCTCTCACATCTCACAACTCGCTCTCTCTTTTTCTGCTCTCTCTCTCTCTCTCACCGTCACTCCTAAAACTTCCCCCTCTTCCTAAACAACCAAATGTCATGTTGCCATATCATTTTTTGATTGGTCAACATGGTGCGTTTTTCCACCAACATGAAAGGGCTGTTTTTTGTTCTTTTTTTGATCATAAGCAAAAAAAGAACAAGAGAGTGCTTGCTGCTCTGTCCTTAGACAGTAAACGTGACGAAACTATTGAGGAAAAACACGTGTATATATTGTTTATCATGACTCTGGTTTTACGTGGCCTATCAACATAATTTATAAACTGGTATATATCACCTCGTTGCTTTCTCATCTTGAAGTGGTCATGTGATTGGCTTACCACGACTACTTTATTCTTCCTCAGTCAAACAGCAGCACCATTGTTTTGCCCCCTTAGCTCCAGGTGTTGTGCCAAAAAGTGATCGTCGGGCAGAAAGTGATAACCGCCGCTAGCGCCCAGATTACTACTTCCGTGCAACTGATATGAGATGCGGTAAGCTGAAGACAGCTTCAATCGTCTGTTTGTTGAAAAATAGTAACGCGACTGCACCGCATTTTCTTCTTAGTAACAGTAACGGCGTTGTAACAATAGAAATAGTAATTAGTTTACTTGTTACTGAAAAAAGTAACGCCGTTACTAACGCCATTACCTGTAATGCCATTATTCCCATCACTGATTCTCTGTAAGATAACGGTCAACTATTGAACGGCGTATATTTTAAAGTAAAGGCTTTAAAACTGCTGCATTGACTGTTGCCAGAGCAAAGGACCTAAATTTGTGTCCGAGATGAGCGTGCGCCTTGTCATTTCAAAACACGTATCTCTCTGAATTTGTATCCTCCATGAGAGTTTGTGTTGTATTATGTCCATCCATCTATTCATCCATCCATTTTCTTCTGCTTATCCATAGCAGCAGCCCAAGCAGAGAAGCCCAGACCTCCCTCTGTTATGGACTTGTATAATAATATATGTATTTTTGGTATTGCTGTCCCTCGTTCTCCCTACTTGTAGATATGTGTGTATGTAGGTGTGTGTGTGTGTGTGTGTGTTTGGCTGCAGGTGTTTCTGAGAGCACCTGTTTACAGGCACCTTCAGGCCTGGTGGGTGTGGCCCTGGCAGGTGATTGGCCACACCTGAAGACCGTGACACACCTGCAGCTGATCAGGCCTTATTGGAGGAGCTACTTGAGAGTGTGATGGAGCTCTCTCCAACGCTGGATCATTGCGTGGCTTCACGTTAGTCTCTTGACCAGTTACCAAGTGTAATCTGCTGCATTGTGGTGTGTCTGACGGCTGCCTCTCTGTTATTTTCCCCAGGAGTAGCGTGGAGACAAGAGGGCAGCGAGCACGGGGTGCTCAGACACTGGGAAGCGGAGACAGGAACACTAGCACTGGGAAGAAGACACGTCACGGGGGCCGGGAACGCACTGAGGATTTATTGTCATGTTTGTCCATTCACTGTAAATAAACGCACTGCTGATATTCAGAGCTCCGCGCCTGGGTCCTCCTTCCTCACTTCCCCATGGTTGGCCATCGTCAACCATGACACCCTCTCCCCAACCACCACTTCCAGCTTGTCCGGGGAACACCCAAGCGTTCCCAGGCCAGCCGAGTGATATAATCTGAGGCATGTCAACCAAGACAGCCCTTCAACATCCAGAGCCTTCAGGAATTCGAGGCGGACGTCATCCACCCCAGGGGCTCTGCCACCAAGGAGTTGTTTAACTGCCTCAATGACCTCGCCCCCAGAGATTGGCGATTATCCCCTTCGTCCGCAGACTCTGTTTCCTCCACGGAAGACATGCAAGTGGGATTAAGGAGGTCCTTGAAGTATTCCTTCCACTGCCCGTCAATTTTCTCAGTCCAAGTTAGGGGCGCTCCACCCGCACTACACACAGTCCAGGTAGAACACCGCTTTCCCCTCCTGAGTCAGCTGCCAGAATCTCTTTGAGGCAGTCTGAAAGTCTTTTTCATTGGCTTCTCCAAACTCCTGCCACACCCAAGTTTTTGCTTCACCCACTGCCTGCGTCGCGTTCCGCTTGGCCTGTTGGTACCTATCAGCTGCCTCCGGAGTCCCACAGGCTAACCAAGACCGATAGGACTCCTTCGTCAGCTTGGTGGCTCCCCTCACCGTTTGGTTCAGTGCAGCGGCTTCAGCAATGGAGGTGCTGAACATGGTCCATTCGGATTCAATGTCCACAGTCTCCCTCAGAATGCTGTTGAAGCTCTGCCGGAGGTGTGAGTTGAAGATCTCGTGGACCGGGGCCTCTGCTAGGCATTGCCAGCACACCCTCACTGTACGTTTAGGCGTGCCAGGTCTGTCCAGCATCCTCCCCTGCCACCTGATCCAACTCACCACCAGGTGGTGATCAGTTGACAGTTCAGCCCCTCTCTTTTCCCAAGTGTCCATAACATATGGCCTTAAGTCTGGTGATATGATTACAAAATCGATCATCAACCTGCGGCCTAGAGTGTCTGGGTCCCACGTGCACTTATGGACACTCTTATGTTCGAAAATGGTGTTCATTATGGCCAAACTGTCATTTGCACAGAAGTCAAATAACAAAACACAGCTCGGGTTCAGATCAGGGAGGCCGTTCCTCCCAATCACGCCCCTCCAGGTGTTGCTGTCATTGTCCACGTGAGCACTGAAGTCTCCCAGTAGGACAACAGAGTCCCCAGGAAGAGCACCCTCCACTACCCAACCCAGGGACTCCAAGAAGGCTGGGTACTCTGAACCACCACTCAGCGCATAAGCACAGATGACGGTTAGGACCCATTCCCCGACCCAGAGGCGAAGTAAACAAACCCTGTCATCCACTGGGAGAAACCCCAATATCCAGGCAGCTAGCCAAGGGGATACCAAGCTACCCTAGCCCGCCACCTCTCACCAGGGGCAACTCCAGACTGAGACAGAGTCCAGCCCCTCTCCAGGAGACTGGTTCCAGAGCCCAAGCCATGCATTGAGGTGAGCGCGACTATATCTAGCCAGTACCTCTCGACCTCACATGCTAACTCAGGCTCCTTCCCCACCAGAGAGGTGACATTCCATGTCCCAATTGCCAGTCTTGGTATCTGGTGATCGGTTCCGCCAGGGCCTCTGCTCCTGGCCACCGCCCGGCTCACAATGCAAGCCGGGTTGTATTATGTTCAAATGTTTAATTTAAAAAAAAAATGCATTGCTCATTCATAAAGAAAAAAGTTTGTAACTATCTTGACTAGTGAAGAGAGTGTAATTTAAACTTGTGTCAAAAAGTTCACAGAACTCGGATATGCACAGAATGTTTTCCTTCATCATGTGGTTGAACTTCCAGGTATGTCACAGCATGCAGCAGTCAAAGTTCATGCTAGAGTACTCCTCGCTGGCACGCTTGTGCTGGTGAGGCTTTGGGGCTGCAATGTTACAGAGAATGCTAAGCTTCATCCTTCTTACAGAGGCCCTAAGAACTCTTTTTTTTTCCATAGGTTGGCTGGGCTTTTCCTTAGAGAGAGGTTGAGGAGGTCAGCTATCTGGGAGGGGCTCAGAGTAGAGCTGCCATCGAAAAGAGCCATTTGAAGTTGTTAACAGATCTGACAAGGAAGCCCCCTGGGCACTTCCTGGGATAGGTGTTCCAGGCATGTCCCACCAGGAAGAGGGCCGGGGGTAGACCCATGACACGCTGGAAACAGTATATCTCCTGGCTGGCCTTGGAACATCTCAGTGTTCCCCTGGATACGCTGGAGGAGGTGGCTGGGGAGAGAGAGGTCTGGGCTTATTTGCTTATGCTGCTTACGCTTCTGTCACTGCGACCCTGCCCCAGATAAGAAGAAGAAAATAGATGGATGGATGAATGGATTGACCCCCTCACGGTTAAGGAAGTTTAAAGGAGTCTTAAAAGACAAGTGGCTGACTCTTTGCACACAAAGACTGAAGCAGCTGAGAGAAATACATCCTGTAGCAGGAAATGAAAACTGTAGCTGAGCAATAGCATGCCACTATTTATAGAGCAGCCTGGTGTAAAAGCTTTTTCCATGAGTTTCAAACAGCTGTAAAGGAAACGACACCAATGTACTGTGATGCTTCAGCAACATGTGCGAGACATTGTTCCTGACATTCATGGTAACACCACCAGAGACAGCCCTAGCCTTTCTCAGGACCTCTCCATGTCATCTATTGATCATGATGACTATCAAGATGACAACAACAGCAAGTAAGACTGTAAGAATCCAAATACCACACTTGGACACATACATTGTGTGTATGTTTTCATTTTTACCAGCCACAATCTAATTCACACTCGTGACTGTAATTAAGAAACCAAACTTTAGAAATCAGTTACTTTATAAAGACTTTAAGTAGTTGAAGTAGAGCCAGCATTTGATATATCATTAGCACTTACCTTATTGTACCTGTACATCATGTTTGTGTGTGAGACAGATATGTAAGAGGCCTTGCTTTCCAAATGTAAACAGAAGTATAGAAATGCTGTTAAAATCGTCTAAATTTTTTGTTTGCAAAATGGAAGATGCTGCTTTAGATTTTTTTTATGTTTAGGTTGGAGTCATTTCCTCATTTATTTTGTAACTGCTGGACTTTCTGTATTCCTCCCAATTTACGTGTTGCTTATATGAGTTTTTTTCTCCTTTGTACCTGAGTGTAGTTCAGTGTATATACTCAGCTGCTTCCCTTTTTCCGTTGCCATGTAATTTTATTAAGTTTTTCAGTGTCTATTTTTTTAAACTATTGTTTCATTTTGAGCTCTGTATTTATGACCCCTTTGGACTGTTTTATGAACTCATTGTCTTTCTGTTTGTAACC
Organism: Pelmatolapia mariae; assembly: GCF_036321145.2. Taxonomy (NCBI): domain Eukaryota; kingdom Metazoa; phylum Chordata; class Actinopteri; order Cichliformes; family Cichlidae; genus Pelmatolapia; species Pelmatolapia mariae. Next base: position 43,837,239 of record NC_086244.1, read on the forward strand.
GCTTCCTGTTTTTGACTTTTATCCAATCTCTTTGAATCCTACATTTGAGTCCTCTTCCTTTGTCAATGTGTTTCAGATGCAAAATGTAATAACACAGCTTTCCTACAGTGAGCTGTTGTCAGCAGCATTCATTCAAAGCACATTTGAGAAAGGTTTCAGATTTATTCAGTGATTTTATTGTCACTATATTTAAAGGATGCCTTTTTTATTATTGAATTATTACCTTTCAAACATACATGACGTCAAGTTCAGTATTTCAGAGGCGGCGCTTTGAATAATCTATGAATAATCACCATATTATAACTGTAACAATCTTGTCTCGGTTGATTTCTTTTTCTCTTATTATTGAAACTGTGATCAATGCTACTCACTTTTACAAAATGTAATAATACTGGCAGTATAGGGCACTGTACTGTCAGCATTATAACCCTAACCCTAATCCTCTACAGTTAGGTTTATCAATTCAGACTTCAAATGCCATCCATAATACTCTTAATTATATGACAAATCCATTTGCAATCAAACTTCTGGTGTTCCACTGTAAAATTATCATACTGTCTTCTTCCCTGGTCCTCCTGCTTTCCCCTCTCCTCCAAAAAACCTTTCTGCTCCTTTCACAATTATTTTAATTTTCTCCGTTTTGTGTTTCACTTGATCTGTGTGTCATGGTCCTGGGTCATTTTGACCCAGCTCCCTTAGTTTTTGTGTGTTTTTGTATTTTGTTCTGTATTCATTCCATGGTTCCTAGGTTGTTCGGTTTAGTTTATTAAACTTCCCCTCATGTCTTTGCCCCCTGTGTCCCCCTCCATGTATGTGTGAGTCCCTATGCCTTGTTTCTCCTCCTTGTGTTTTATTCCATGTTTTCCCCAGCCCCTTATGTCTGTGCTCTCCCCGTGTTCTCTCTTCCCCTCCTGTCTGCGCCTCTGTGTACTTCCTGTTTTACTTTGACAGTCTCCCGTCAGTATGCGTCATGTTGTGTTTGCTCCTGCCCTGTCTCGTTATGATTATCTGCGTCAGCTGCGTTCCCGGTGTGTCCCATGTCCCTCGTTATCCTTCTGTGTATCTATGTCCGCGTCTCCCTCCATTGTGTGTCACGCCCTCCCTCATGGCTGTGTTTCCCTGTTTCAGTTAATTATTTACCAGTTTAGTTTAGTTCTCTGTTTTCCCTTTACTCCTGCAATAAAGCAATGCTTTTGAGTTTATTCCTCGTGTCTCTGTGAGTTTGCATTTGGGTCCTCACCTGCCTCCGTTACGCAGCCGAATCCTGACACTGTGCAATTTTTAACATAACACCGACATATCTTCTCCACTGTCAGTCCTGTATGGGTTCCATGTGTTTGTACTAATTTTGACGTTGTGCACTCTTGCCAGCCTCTGCGCAACTTGTTGTGAGCTACTTTGACTTGCTCGATCTTCTTCCTTACTTCACAACCCCCATAACTCACCATGTGCTGCCCCCCACATTAAATGCAACCCTACTGCATTTATCCTGAGATTCCTCATATCTGTGTTCACCCCCACACTTGGGGCACCTCTGCTTCCCTTTGCAAACTGCAGCAATGTGTCCGTATCTTTGGCATTTATACCCAAAAATACGCATAACAGGATAACAGGGACGTGAGAAGACACGAGGAACACAGCTGACACGAATAACCATAACAAGCAAACCTGAACTGGATGGTTTAACGTATAAATATGACGCTATGAATATAATATTTTCATACATGTCATTTCTGAGCAATAGCATGCAACAAATACACAATTTTAAAAGACTCAGTTAACATTTTACCACAATTAATTAACAATTAATACACAATTACAACTTCTTCAAAAATAGAAAACAGGACACTGCGCAATAAAGGAGAGGTGAGAAACACTGAACCAAAGCTGGATCAAAGCATTGCTAGACTGCCTAATGACCTCACCCTCTAGCAGCCATCCTGTTATGAACCAGTCAGTCATTTGCAATAAGTAAATGATTAACAGTTGCAGCAGTTTGCTCATTTGTTCTTCTGTGTGTCATTTAGCTCTATTCTAGTTGTGTGAACAATTTTTCATCAGATTATAGACAAACATAATTTTAAGGCATGCCTCCAGAATAATTTAATTTAGTTATTTTTTACAGCGCTAAATTACAACAGCAGTCGCCTCAAGGCTCTTTATATTGTACAGTAGGTCGTACAATAATAGATACAGAGAAAAACCCAACAATCACATGACCCCCTATGAGCAAGCACTTTGGCGACAGTGGGAAGGAAAAACTCCCTTTTAACAGGAAGAAACCTCCGGCAGAACCAGGCTCAGGGAGGGGTGGGGCCATCTGCTGTGATTGGTTGGGGTGACAGAAGGAAGACAGGATAAAGACATGCTGTGGAAGAGAGATAGAGATTAATAACAAGTATGATTCAATGCAGAGAGGTCTGTTAACACATAGTGAGTGAAGAAGAAACACGCAGTGCATCATGGAAATCCCCCAGCAGCCTACACCTATTGCAGCATAACTAAGGGAGGATTCAAGGTCACCTGATCCAGCCCTAACTATATGGAAAAGAAATAGTAAAAACTTATGAAAGACTTGCATAAGATGTGGCCTACTTCATATAGTGAATCATATAAGGCTTATATGATTTACTCATGAAAGTGGCCACTTTCTCATTACTTTCATATATTGTTTTAGTAAGTATCCAAAACATACAAGTTTCATTTAGATAATTTTTCAAGGGATCTTATATCTATTTTCACTCTTGTATGCTTTTCATACAAGTGTCACACAAGACAGATACAAAATTTATAAGATTTATATATATCTTTTCCATATGGGTAACTATATGCTTTAGCAAAAAGCCTGTTGTTCTGAGCCAATGAAGGGAAGCCAATACAGGAGAAATCTGCTCTCTCTTTCTAGTCCCTGTCAGGACTCTTGCTGCAGCATTTTGGATTAACTGAAGGCTTTCAGGGAGTTTTTAGGACTTCCTGACAATAATGAATTACAGTAGTCCAGCCTGGAAGTAATAAATGCATGAACTAGTTTTTCAGCGTCACTCTGAGACAGGATATTTCTAATTTTAGAGATGTTGCACAAATGGAAGAAAGCAGTCTTACATATTTGTTTAATATGTGCGTTGAAGGACATGTCCTGGTCAAAAATGACTCCAAGGTTCCTCACAGTGTTACTGGAGGCCAAGGTAATGCCATCCAGAGTAAGAATCTGGTTAGATACCATATTTCTAAGATTTTCAGGGCCGAGTACAATAACCTCAGTTTGATCTGAATTAAGAAGCAGAAAGTTAGCAGCCATCCAGGTCTTTATGTCTTTAAGACATTCCTGCAGTTTAACTCATTGGTGTGTGTTACCTGGCTTCATGGACAGATAGAGCTGGGTGTCATCTGCATAGCAGTGAAAATGTATGCTATGTCTTCTAATGATGCTGTCTAAGGGAAGCATGTATAATGTAAACAGAATTGGTCCTAGCACTGAACCCTGTGGAACTCCATAATTAACCTCAGTGTGTGAAGAGGACTCTCCATTTACATGCACAAATTGGAGTCTATTAGATAGATATGATACAAACCACTGCAGTGCAGTACCTGTAATACCTACAGCGTGCTCTAATCGCTCTAATACACATGTGTCAAACTCAAGGCCCGCGGGCCACATCCGGCCCGGCGTACATTTATATCCGGCCCACGAGATCATTTTATATAGATGTATTATTATTGTTATGCATGGCCCAGCGATATGAGGCGCTAATAACACACAAACTACAGATCCCATAATGCAGCGCTTCAGCCTCCTTGCCGAACACTAGGCTAACTGGGAACATTCCCACGTCAATCAAGTCAAACTTCTGTTATTGCGAAGCTAGCCGCTCACAATGGTGGAGAGAAAAGTTGATTCTGAAAACAGAGCCTTTCAGCTCCGGTGGGAGGCTGAATATATGTTCACAGACATTGCTGGTAAACCCGTGTGTCTTATTTGTGGAGCTAATGTGGCTGTAATTAAGGATTTTAATTTAAGACGGCACTACGAGACAAAACATCAGGATAAGCTGAAAAACCTAAATGCAGAAACTACAGAAGGTAAAAGAGCTAAAGAAGAATCTAATATTTCAGCAGAGCAAAATCACAAAGTGAAGCTGTTGTGAAAGCAACTTTTATTGTAGCAGAGGAGACAGCCAAATCAGTCCGGTGTTCTGGGAATTTCTCCTACCCCGTAAACCCTCCTACCCGTTGTTCCTGAGCATGTGCGCGCATGCGCACAACACAAAAAGGGAAGCTAAGCGCATCCGGCTGTGATTTAACGCTACTCCGTTGTCATATTTGCAGGAAAACAGGTAAGTAGTAAGTATTAGTACTTTTTATTGACGTTGATACTTGATTTTTTAAGCCTTTGTGATTGTTTGTCAATATTAAAGTGAAGTCACTATCTGCTTTCTGGACAAAACTGTCGAATTTGCAGCTTCGGTGAAGTCTGCTGTCAAGTTACTGGACGTGGTATTTGCACAACACTTTTGAATCCGCAGCTTCGGTGTTTTAAGGTTGTTTCGGTAATGTCGTTATTTAATAAGTTAAATTATTTGCATTGTTAACTGCACATATTGAAGCTCAGAAGAAAATGTTTACTTACATTCGTAGATATGGAGAAGAAGTGGGAAGAGATTTACGCGTTCATTTCTGCGGGTTCCTACCCTTCAGGATATGACAAGGCTCAGAGGCAAAACCTCAGAAGATATGCCTCAAAATTCAAACAAAAGGGTCAGTAATTTATTGTTAATACTAACAACTCATATATGTGGTTAAATTCATTTCTAAATATATATTGTTTTACTGCAGATGGAGAACTCTTTGTTGGAACCAGAAGAGTAGTAAAAACCATGGATGATGCCAGGAAGATATTTCATGAGTTTCATTCATCTCCAATTGGAGGACACACTGGCACACACAAAACGCTAAATGCAGTGTGTTCCAGATTTTACTGGTTTGATATGACAGTTGACATTAAAACATGGGTATGTATTAACTGTTTGTATTGTTGTTAAATAGCGTTTAAAATAAGCAAATTTTTTGATATCAGTTAAAAGAGAAACTGTACACTTGCAAAATATAAATAAATATGGTTAATTAGTGATATTACAGTAATAACCTGTAGGCCTGGCAGAGATTTGAAGACAAACACAAAGTATTGTTGCTAAATTGTTTGTTCGTTAGAGAATATGTCATTAAGTGATTTTTTTTATTTATTTTTTTTTATAAATGAGAATGTTGAACATTTATGTGAGCTCCATAAATATTTTTACCTTAAAGATTTTGGAATGTGACCAGTGTCAAAAAGTTGGGAAACCACTGACTGCTGTGCAACCGTTGCAGTGTATTCAGGTAAATATTATGCCCCTTTTACCCATCAAACTATGCTTCTAGCTCATATTCATAAAGGCAGGAGGGTTTGCCAACTAATTTTAACCATCAATGTTAATGTGTACATTATACAAATTGTTATTCAAATTATTAATTTGTCCTTGATAGGTGTCTGAAGTGTGGGAACTTATTGGTATAGATCTTACTGGACCTCTTCCTAAAACTTCAAGCGGCTTCCAGTATATACTTACTGCAACTGACTACTTTTCAAAATGCTTTCCCATTAAAAACGAAATCTGCATCTGAGGTAGCCCAGCACTTGTGCTCCATTATATATAGACATGGCTGCCCCAAAAGGATTTTGTCAGACCAAGGCAGAGAGTTTGTGAATGAAGTAAGTGTTAAATAATTTTTAGTTATATTTTTTAACTTTACTTCACTGGGGTCAAAGATTTTTTCTTGTGTGCTTGTATAAGAAGTATAAGAACCTTGTCCTTATCTGTTGAAGCTCAACTCTGATCTTTGCAAGTTATTGCAAATTGAAAGAAGTGTCACAGCAGCATACCATCCACAGACCAATGGTCTAGATGAAAAGACCAATGACAACATAAAAAGGTATGCCTAATTTTTATCTATCAGTTTTTAATAACATTACTTATGTTATTCAAACTTAATTGTTACTTAATAATTTATTAATTTCTTTACTTCTAATTCAACTTTCATTACTGTCTTTACATATTTCTATGCCTGCATTTAGAGCCCTCCGAAAACTGGTGAATGACCAGCAGAATAACTGGGATGTGTATCTAGATCCCACCCTTTATTCACTGTGGTCAAAAGTACACACCACAACAAAATACACACCTTTTTTTGTGATGTATGGAAGAGAGGCAGTATTTCCATCAGAAGTGCCTGCTCAAGTGCCGGTGAGTGTTTGTCAAATTCTTTCTATGTCAGAACTAAGAATTGAAACCATTTAAGAAAAAAACCCAGTAATGTCTTTATGAATATGATATCATCTTGTTTTAATTGCTAATATCTACAAAATTTTAGATTTCCAACATCATTCTGCCAGACGACAAAAGGTACAGTGACTATGAAGTGAAGCACAACATGCAGTTAAAGAAACTGCACAAGAAAACATTGCGAAGTCACAAGACAAGCAAAAGGTTGCATACGCCAAGCGGGCCCTGAAAAAGTACAAAAATGTTGTGTACAATGTAGGGGATCAAATTCTGCTTCTAAATATGAGGAAACGTGGGCGAAAAGGAGGAAGACTTGAACCGGATTTTTCAGGTCCCTACACAATTGATGACATCAGTGGAAAATGTGTTAGACTGAAAAACGCTGAGGGAAATACTTTAAAAAGTCTATACAGTATTGACCACATTAAACCCTATAGAAGAAGCCACCCTGTCCAAGTCTCAACTCCAACTGAACCTGTTGAGAGTAGCCCATCTTCTGAGATGTGGCCTTGCAGTCCTCAGCATCATCATGAAGCGCTGCAAAATAACAGACCCTCTGTCATACAGTTTGCACCAAAAATAGCTCAGGTAAAATCAGTCCAAGCACCAGAAGAGCTTGTACCAGTGACCCCCCAGAAACCCAGCACGCAAGAAAAAGGTGGCATAGCTAAAAATCTCATTCTGACCGGTTGGTCAATTGTTGCCAGTTTGGCTAGTCGAATGGATAGAATGTTTTATTTTTTTTCTCCCCTCTTGCTAATTTTGACCTGTTGGTCCAATTTTGGCTAATTTCTGATTTACATAAAGCGGCTCCCCTCTGGCATGTTTATTTTGTTGGCCCATTGGCCCTTGTCTGTTTGTGGCCCGTTGGCCATTGACCGTGATTTTCAAATGGCAACTGTTATTACTAAAGAAATTTATCATATTTTGATAAAAATATGATAAGACACTTCACTAAAAAACAAAATATGATATTTTGTTTTTTAGTGAAGTGGTTTTGGGCTGCAAAAGACACCGGGCGTGTGGAGGCAGTCGTTGGGCCATACAAATTGTATGACTCTTCTTTTCGCACACTGGAGGACAGTGGGTGGCTTTCTTATGAGGTAAGTGAAGTAATCATTTTTGGTCCTAGTGGTGGTCTGTAAAAATAATCTTCTTTTAATCCAAACAGGTCATTGATGCATACCTGCACTGCCTCATTAGGAAACAAAAGGCAAGTAAGAACGTATGCCGGTTATTTCACAAAAGTATTTTATACAATTTTGTAATCTTTTTTAAAAAAAAAAACTCTTGCATTTTTCAGAAACCCGTGTATCAGTTGTCTTGCGTTGTTGCAACCTCTCTGTTTTCTGGGAAGTTTAAATGTGTCAGCAAGGTAATGTAGCTGTTATATAGGTTATATAGTGCATGTTATGTAAATGAATCTGAAAACCTTTATAAATGTTGTTTCCGGCTGAGGACATTTGGTTGTGCACACTGGATCCTTGTGGTACATGTTCACACCTCATGTGTTTTTTCTCTTTTTTGTTTTACTGTTCTTTTTAGCAGCATATTCTTATTTTGAAAATGCTTACAATTGATTATGTTTACTTAAGTGAGTGTAATACACATATTCTACTAAATACAATTTTTATTTTAGGTTGTCAAAATCTCCTCACAATCTGTACTGCTGTTAGACCCTCTTGGAAATGAAGGTTGTTATGAAAGGAAAGTTATGTGTAACTGGAGGTATTCATCATTCATTAATTATCTGTTTTGGGTTGTTTGGTTTGTGGGTTGTTTTTTTGTTTTTTTTATTTAGAGCAAAATGCTGGCTAGGCAAGGCAAGGCAAGGCAAGTTTATTTATATAGCACAATTCAACAACAAGGTGATTCAAAGTGCTTTACAGAGACATTAAAAACAAAAACAAATAAAAAGCACGATTTAAAATTGATTAAGACAAGCAAACAAACAAACAAACAAACAAAACAGTATTTAAAATCAAAAATCAAAACAGTAGATAAAATCAGAACAGTAGATAAAATCAGAACAGTAGATAAAGTCAGTAGTTAAAATGTAAGTTTTGAAATTTAAGCTTAAAAGTGTGGATTTGGTGCTTTATTCAAAAGCAGCTGAGAATAGGTGAGTCTTCAACCTGGATTTAAATAAACTGAGTGTTTCAGCTGATCTGAGGCTTTCTGGGAGTTTGTTCCAGATATATGGAGCATAAAAGCTGAATGCAGCTTCTCCGTGTCTGGTTCTGACTCTGGGAACTGATAAAAAACCGGATCCAGATGACCTGAGGGATCTGGAAGGTTCATACTGGGTCAGGAGGTCACTGATGTATTTTGGTCCTAAACCATTCAGAGCTTTATAAACCAGCATCAGAACTTTAAAGTCTATCCTCTGACGGACAGGCAGCCAGTGTAAAGACCTCAGAGCTGGACTGATGTGGTCCACTTTTTTGGTCTTAGTGAGGACTCTAGCAGCAGAGTTCTGAATGAGCTGTAGTTGTCTGACTGATTTTTTAGGTAGACCTGTAAAGATGCTGTTACAGTAATCAAGCCTGCTAAAGATGAATGCATGGACTAGTTTTTCCAGGTCGTGTTGAGACATCAGATCTTTTATCCTTGATATATTCTTGAGGTGATAGTAAGCCGATTTTGTTATTGTCTTAATGTGTTTTTCTAAGTTTAGGTCTGCATCCATCACTACACCCAAATTTCTCGCCTGGTTGGTGGTTTTTAGGTGTATAGATTGAAGTTCTCTGGTGACCTGTAATCGTTTTTCTTTGGCACCAAAGACTATTACTTCAGTTTTGTTTTTGTTTAGCTGGAGAAAATTGTGGCACAACCAGTCATTAGTTTCCTCAATGCATTTACCAAGAGCCTGTACAGGGCCTTGGTCTCCTGGTGACATTGTGATATATATTTGTGTGTCATCTGCATAGCTATGATAGTTTATTTTGTTGTTCTTTATAATCTGTGCCAGTGGGAGCATGTAGATGTTAAACAGAAGGGGTCCCAAGATGGAACCTTGGGGAACTCCACATGTGATACTTGTCTGCTCAGATGTGAAGTTACCTATTGATACAAAGTATTTCCTGTTTTCTAAGTATGTTTTGAACCAGTTTAGTACAGTTCCTGAAAGACCTGCCCAGTTCTCCAGTTGTTTGAGTAATATGTTGTGGTCAACTGTATCAAATGCTGCACTGAGATCCAGTAAAACTAAGACTGACATTTTTCCACTGTCTGTATTCAGACATATGTCATTAAACACTTTGGTCAGAGCGGTTTCAGTGCTGTGGTTCTGTCTAAAACCTGACTGGAAGGCATCATAGCAGTTATTCTGTGTTAAGAAGTAATTGAGCTGTTGAGAAACTGCTTTTTCAATGATCTTACTTAAAAATGGGAGGTTTGAGATCGGCCTGTAGTTATTCATTTGTGTCTTGTCAAGATTGTCCTTTTTCAGTATAGGTTTAATTACAGCAGTTTTTAGTGATTCTGGAAACACACCTGACGTTAAAGAAAAGTTTATGATCTGTAACAGGTCTGACTCCAAAGTCTTTGAGACCTTTTTGAAAAAACTCGTTGGCAGGACATCTAAACAGCAAGAGGAGGAGTTCAGTTGACCTAAGATGTCCTCCAGGTCTTTGTTGTTAATAGGGTGAAACTGTTTGATGGTGTTTAAACAGTTTTTTGGTGGACACAGTACATGTCCTGGATCTGCTGTTGATGTACCAATTGCTTGTCTAATCTTTTGGATTTTTTCTGTGAAGAATTTGGCAAAGTCATTGCAGGCCATGGTCGAATGAAGTTCAGCTGCCACTGACACAGGAGGGTTTGTTAGCCTGTCAACTGTAGAAAATAGGACCCGAGCGTTATGACTGTTTTTGGTGATGATGTCAGAGAAGTAGGACCTCCTTGCACTCCTCAGTTGTAAATTATAATTGTGAAGTTTCTCTTTATAGATGTCATAATGAACCTGGAGGTTTGTTTTTCTCCATCTGCGCTCAGCTTTCCTACACTCTCTTTTTTCATATTTCACCAGTGTGGAGTTTCTCCATGGAGACTTCTTCCTTCCAGAGATAACCTTCACCTTAATGGGAGCAATAGTGTCCATTACATTTAACATTTTAGCATTGAAGCTAGTGACGAGCTCATTGACTGAACCTCTGGACAGGTCAGGTGTTAATGGGAAGACCTGGTTAAAGATCTCACTACTGTGTTCAGTTATACACCGTTTTGTGATCACTGCTGTTGATATAGTTGTGTGGGCTGAGATTTTACTTTCAAAGAAAACACAGTAATGATCAGACAGGCCCACATCGGACACAGTAACCTTTGAAATGCTCAGGCCCTTGGAGATCAGTAGGTCAAGAGTGTGTCCTCTATTATGTGTGGCCTCTGTTACATGCTGAGTCAGCCCAAAGTTGCCCAGAGTGTTACTCAGGTCTTTAGTCCCTTTGTCCTGAGGGTTGTCCACATGGATGTTAAAATCCCCAACAATAATTACACAGTCGAAATCAACACAGATCACAGACAGCAGTTCACTGAGGTAGTTACGTTACTGTTACGTTCCCCCCGAAGGGGTCTAGGCGTGCGAGTGAGGGGACCAGTAACAAATGGGTCCGGAAACAGAATGAAAAGGAAAACACACAGAGTTGTTCTATAATAATATAGTTTTATTACAAATAATATAGTTTTATTACAAACGACATTAACTTAAAGAGCCGGCAACGCCGTTTTACCAATAATGCCAAAGAAACAACAGAAACACTCGCAGCAACAAAAGACAAGAAAACTACTAAACAAAGAAGGGAGGCACTTCCCACACTTCCTACTTTACTCCTCACCACGGGGAGACACTCTCAGGGCCCACAAGCCCGTCTACTCACTAGTCAGAAGGAGGCTGTCTGTCCAAGACCTAGCACAAAACCGTGTAGAGCCACAGAGGGAAAAACCACACTGCTCACAGCTCATCCCCAGCTTAAATAGCCTCAGAGGTGATTGCTGACAGGAGTCAGGTGGCAAACGAGGCTAATCAAGAGCAGCTGTGTCCTGGGGAGAGAGAGGAGAGTGAGAGAGACAGAGGGGGTAGGAGTGGCAAGAGAGGAGGAGGCGGGGAGAGCGGGCAAACACCCCACCCACACACTCCCACAGCCTCACAGGATGTAACAGCTACATTTTAAAAACTTGTTTTATTTTTATTAGGAATTTTCTGAAGATGAAAGGAAAGGAAGAGTCCCGAGTGGATTGGAAAATGGAGACTCTGCCACACAACAAGCAGATGGACTCCAGCAGTTGTGGAGTTTTAGTGTTGAAGGTATTTAATAAGCAATTGTATTTAATTGTATTTATTGTATTTAACTAGAATTAAGTTAATCAATTGCAATTACTATAACATATTTTACAGTTTGCCGAACACTACCTTATGAGTGGAGAGGTTACTAGGGTGCTGTCCACTCCAGAAACCATTGGGCTGCAACGCACTGAAATTGCTTGCGAACTGCTAGAACATCAAAGTAAGTTGAGTCATGTGCTTTTGTATTGCAATAGCACTTTCAGTTTTGTTTAAAAACTGTTAGGTTGAACGCCAGTGTGTTTCTAGGTAACGCTGATGACTACTGTGTGGTTTGTTCCATGCTGGAAGCTGATCCTGAGTCCAGTATGATTGAAATGGTAAAACAAATAAACCACAAATGCAATATACAGTGGCTTGCAATAGTATTCGGCCCCCTTGAACTTTTCCACATTTTGTCACATTACAGCCACAAACACGAATCAATTTTAATTGTAATTCCACGTGAAAGACCAATACAAAGTGGTGTACACGTGAGAAGTGGAACGACAATCATACATGATTCCAAACATTTTTTACAAATAAATAACTGAAAAGTGGGGTGTGCGTAATTATTCAGCCCCCTGAGTCAATACTTTGTAGAACCACCTTTATCTGCAATTACAGCTGCCAGTCTTTTAGGGTACGTCTCTACCAGTCTCTAGCTGGTAGAGACATTGGTCTTTCACGTGGAATTCCAATAAAATTGATTCATGTTTGTGAATGCAATCTGACAAAATGTGGAAAAGTTCAAGGGGGCCGAATACTTTTGCAAGCCACTGTAGTAATTGTTTTCTCATCAAATTCGTAATGTTGGTTAACACACTTACACCCCCCCCCCTTCTCCCTCTTCAGGTGCAGTGTGAGTTTTGTCTCAGATGGGCACATTTTGGATGTGCTCAATATGAGAGCAGCCTGGTCAAGTACTTGTGCGACACATGTGCATAATTTGTTATGAATACTGTTTCTTTTTCAGTTCTTTCTCCCTGTGTTCTGTTGGATCTATAAATGTCAAAAATATGTATCTGTAAATATATTCAGTAAATATATACTGTAACTATAATGGAGTGAGTTCATTTTCAAAGTTTATATAGTCAGGTGTTCCAATCACTTCAATGGTGACAGCTGTATAACTTAAGCACCTTGGCATGCAGACTGCTTCTACAAACAAGTGCCAAACCATGCTACCTTTGCTATTATAAACTAGAAGCATACTCTGACAGGAAGAATTACGTGCCAAACCATGCTACCGTTGTTATTATAAACTAGAAGCGTACTCTGACGGGAAGAATTACGTGCCAAACCATGCTACCGTTGTTATTATAAACTAGAAGCGTACTCTGACGGGAAGAATTACGTGCCAAACCATGCTACCTTTGTTATTATAAACTAGAAGTGTACTCTGACGGGAAGAATTACGTGCCAAACCATGCTACCGTTGTTATTATAAACTAGAAGCGTACTCTGACGGGAAGAATTACGTGCCAAACCATGCTGCCGTTGTTATTATAAACTAGAAGCGTACTCTGACGGGAAGAATTACGTGCAAAACCATGCTACCTTTGTTATTATAAACTAGAAGCGTACTCTGATGGGAAGAATTACGTGCCAAACCATGCTACCGTTGTTATTATAAACTAGAAGCGTACTCTGACGGGAAGAATTACGTGCCAAACCATGCTACCTTTGTTATTATAAACTAGAAGCGTACTCTGACGCGAAGAATTACGTGCCAAACCATGCTACCGTTGTTATTATAAACTAGAAGCGTACTCTGACAGGAAGAATTACGTGCCAAACCATGCTACCTTTGTTATTATAAACTAGAAGCGTACTCTGACGGGAAGAATTACGTGCCAAACCATGCTACCTTTGTTATTATAAACTAGAAGCGTACTCTGACGGGAAGAATTACGTGCCAAACCATGCTACCTTTGTTATTATAAACTAGAAGCGTACTCTGACGGGAAGAATTACGTGCCAAACCATGCTACCGTTGTTATTATAAACTAGAAGCGTACTCTGACGGGAAGAATTACGTGCCAAACCATGCTGCCTTTGTTATTATAAACTAGAAGCGTACTCTGACGGGAAGAATTACGTGCCAAACCATGCTACCTTTGTTATTATAAACTAGAAGCGTACTCTGACGGGAAGAATTACGTGCCAAACCATGCTACCTTTGTTATTATAAACTAGAAGCGTACTCTGACGGGAAGAATTACGTGCCAAACCATGCTACCTTTGTTATTATAAACTAGAAGCGTACTCTGACGGGAAGAATTACGTGCCAAACCATGCTACCTTTGTTATTATAAACTAGAAGCGTACTCTGACGGGAAGAATTACGTGCCAAACCATGCTACCTTTGTTATTATAAACTAGAAGCATACTCTGACAGGAAGAATTACGTGCCAAACCATGCTACCTTTGTTATTATAAACTGGAAGCATACTCTGACAGGAAGAATTACGTGCCAAACCATGCTGCCTTTGTTATTATAAACTAGAAGCATACTCTGACGGGAAGAATTACGTGCCAAACCATGCTACCGTTGTTATTATAAACTAGAAGCGTACTCTGACGGGAAGAATTACGTGCCAAACCATGCTACCTTTGTTATTATAAACTAGAAGCATACTCTGACAGGAAGAATTACGTGCCAAACCATGCTACCTTTGTTATTATAAACTAGAAGCGTACTCTGACAGGAAGAATTACGTGCCAAACCATGCTACCTTTGTTATTATAAACTAGAAGCCTACTCTGACAGGAAGAATTACGTGCCAAACCATGCTACCTTTGTTATTATAAACTAGAAGCATACTCTGACAGGAAGAATTACGTGCCAAACCATGCTACCTTTGTTATTATAAACTAGAAGCCTACTCTGACAGGAAGAATTACGTGCCAAACCATGCTACCTTTGTTATTATAAACTAGAAGCATACTCTGACAGGAAGAATTACGTGCCAAACCATGCTACCTTTGTTATTATAAACTAGAAGCCTACTCTGACAGGAAGAATTACGTGCCAAACCATGCTACCTTTGTTATTATAAACTAGAAGCATACTCTGACAGGAAGAATTACGTGCCAAACCATGCTACCTTTGTTATTATAAACTAGAAGCATACTCTGACAGGAAGAATTACGTGCCAAACCATGCTACCTTTGTTATTATAAACTAGAAGCCTACTCTGACAGGAAGAATTACGTGCCAAACCATGCTACCTTTGTTATTATAAACTAGAAGCATACTCTGACAGGAAGAATTACGTGCCAAACCATGCTACCGTTGTTATTATAAACTGGAAGCATACTCTGACAGGAAGAATTACGTGCCAAACCATGCTGCCTTTGTTATTATAAACTAGAAGCGTACTCTGACAGGAAGAATTACGTGCCAAACCATGCTACCGTTGTTATTATAAACTGGAAGCATACTCTGACAGGAAGAATTACGTGCCAAACCATGCTACCTTTGTTATTATAAACTAGAAGCATACTCTGACAGGAAGAATTACGTGCCAAACCATGCTACCGTTGTTATTATAAACTAGAAGCATACTCTGACGGGAAGAATTACGTGCCAAACCATGCTACCTTTGTTATTATAAACTAGAAGCGTACTCTGACGGGAAGAATTACGTGCCAAACCATGCTACCTTTGTTATTATAAACTAGAAGCGTACTCTGACGGGAAGAATTACGTGCCAAACCATGCTACCTTTGTTATTATAAACTAGAAGCGTACTCTGACGGGAAGAATTACATGCCAAACCATGCTACCGTTGTTATTATAAACTAGAAGCGTACTCTGACGGGAAGAATTACGTGCCAAACCATGCTACCTTTGTTATTATAAACTAGAAGCGTACTCTGACAGGAAGAATTACGTGCCAAACCATGCTACCTTTGTTATTATAAACTAGAAGCATACTCTGACGGGAAGAATTACGTGCCAAACCATGCTACCGTTGTTATTATAAACTAGAAGCGTACTCTGACAGGAAGAATTACGTGCCAAACCATGCTACCTTTGTTATTATAAACTAGAAGCATACTCTGACGGGAAGAATTACGTGCCAAACCATGCTACCGTTGTTATTATAAACTAGAAGCATACTCTGACGGGAAGAATTACGTGCCAAACCATGCTACCTTTGTTATTGTAAACTAGAAGCGTACTCTGACGGGAAGAATTACGTGCCAAACCATGCTACCTTTGTTATTATAAACTAGAAGCGTACTCTGACGGGAAGAATTACGTGCCAAACCATGCTACCTTTGTTATTGTAAACTAGAAGCGTACTCTGACAGGAAGAATTACGTGCCAAACCATGCTACCGTTGTAATTATAAACTAGAAGCGTACTCTGATGGGAAGAATTACGTGCCAAACCATGCTACCGTTGTTATTATAAACTAGAAGCATACTCTGATGGGAAGAATTACGTGCCAAACCATGCTACCTTTGTTATTGTAAACTAGAAGCGTACTCTGACGGGAAGAATTACGTGCCAAACCATGCTACCGTTGTTATTATAAACTAGAAGCATACTCTGACAGGAAGAATTACGTGCCAAACCATGCTACCGTTGTTATTATAAACTAGAAGCATACTCTGACGGGAAGAATTACGTGCCAAACCATGCTACCTTTGTGAATGTGACCTACAAGCACACTTTAATGGGTAAAAAGAAGTGTCAAACCGTACTGGCTTTATGAATATCAGCTACAAACATACTCTGATGGGCAAAGTTAAGTGGCAAACCGTCATACCTACTTAAATTTGTGCTGGAATTATTGTGTGGAAGCAGAAATCTGCATAAATTACGTACAGTAGGACATTTTGCCAAAGTAGGGCAGTTTGTCATAAGGCAGCGTAAAATTATCCTACTGGTAGGACGGTTTGCCAAAGTAGGATTGTTTGTCAGGGGACAGCGTAAAATTATCCTACTGGTAGGACGGTTTGCCAAAGTAGGATGGTTTGTCAGAACACCGGCTATTTACCGAGGGAGAGTTTCTGAAGAGCTGCATGATGAAGGTGTGCGACTCTTGTGTCCAGGCAAAACGCAGATTTTGGCAAATGTGAGCCTGAGGAGAAATAAGGTTGCTGATCGGGTTTGTGAGATGGCCACTGATTTAAGAACACAGTTGTGTGAAAGAAGCAAAAACTTTATTGCATACTCTCTTGCTGTGGATGAAAGTATAGACATGATGGACATTGCATAGCTGGCCATCTTCATCCGTGGAGAGGAAATATTGGACATTAAACCGATGCACGGGACAACGACAGGAAACGACATTTTTGAAAACGTATGTCAAAGCGTAACCGACATGAAACTGCCCTGGGACAAAGTGGACTAGTCAGCAGGATGCGAGTAAAGATGCAGGAGAACTGTACCGGTGAGTTAACAGCATCACTGCATCATACACCAGGAAAGGCTGTGTGGTAAAATCCTAAAAATGGAGCATGTAATGATCACCGTAACGCAAACCGTAAATTTTATCTGAGCTAAAGGTTTAAATCACCGTCAATTTCAGACTTTTATGCAGGAAATAGATTCAGAGTTTGCCGACATTCCTTATCATACAGAGGTCCGTTGGCTGAGTTGGGATAAAAATTCTCAATAGAGTTTTTGAGCTCAGCAAGGAAATCTGTCAGTTCATGGACATGGCATGTATGATGCGGTGAAGGCATTTCAAGTGAAGCTGTCACAAATGCACCAGTGCAACCTGCCTCACTTTCCCTGTTGCCAAGTAATGTTGAACCAAGTCAGCGGACTTTGCTGATAAACTGAGCGCACTGCACACTGAGTTCGCAGCGCTTTGGTGACTTTGAAGCACAA
Source organism: Pelmatolapia mariae (assembly GCF_036321145.2). Taxonomy (NCBI): domain Eukaryota; kingdom Metazoa; phylum Chordata; class Actinopteri; order Cichliformes; family Cichlidae; genus Pelmatolapia; species Pelmatolapia mariae. The sequence continues at coordinate 43,854,733 of NC_086244.1, forward strand.
AAAGAGAATTTCGAGCTGCTTCACAACTCATTTACGTGGAAACTGCACCTGTGCAGATTCAGATGGAGCTGCAGTGCAATGTTACACTCAAGGCAAAGTACGACACTGAATGGCCCGCACAGTTTATTAGTTCCATTCCTGAAGCAAAGCCCAGCTCCGTCTATATGCGGCTCCAACCTTGTGTATGCTTTCATTTATTTTTTCTGGCGTTTTGGCAGCATGTTCATATTTCTAACTTGCATAATTTTGACAGGATATATTTTTATGAAGAGCAAAATATTTAAAGTTAAAGTTTATTTTTAAGTTTATTTATTCTGGAATAATATTTCTGTCTGTTTTTATAAACATTTATGTTTAAAAAACATTGTTTTAGTGTGTTCAATTAATGTTTATCTTGTTTGGCCCGAGACCTAAAGTGTGCCTTGGGTTTTGGCCCCCTGTGCAATTGAGTTTGACACCCCTGCTCTAATAGGATATTATGGTCGACAGTATGGAACGCTGCACTGAGGTCTAGCAGGACAAGCACAGAGATGAGTCCACTGTCAGAGGCCATAAGAAGATCATTTGTAATCTTCACTAAAGCTGTTTCTGTGCTGTGATGAGCTCTGAAACCTGACTGAAACTCTTCCAATAAGCCATTCCTCTGCAGATGATCTGTTAGCTGTTTGACAACTACTCTTTCAAGGATGTTTGATATGAAAGGAATATCCTGTGTGTGCTTAGTAACAGGTCATTCTAGTGACTGTGATGGCCACTTTTCAATGATGGACAAATTTGTCATGTCCATCCCACTTTTCAGTAAATTTAATGTCCATTATTTATGTTATGCATGATCTAATGATATAAGACAAGGTTTTTTGTTTTTTATTATGGTCTAATTACATGAGTATTCCTCTTCATGCCTGAACATGTCAATTAGGTGTTGCACAATACAAGTATTATTTTTTATATACTTACCATTTAGCTCCATTACATAGGATATTTTTATGTTTTGGTGTGTTTTACTGTTTTCAAATGAGCAGACAGCAGATGGCAGCTGCAAAAGTTCATCTTTTGGTGTGGTTTACGTAAGTTATTAGAAATCTATTATTGACATTTGACAAAGAGAAAAACTCACTTGTTCGAAAATTACAAATACCAGCTTTTAAAGTTGATAATAACGTTTCACTATGAATTAGCTGTTGTGTCATGGTCCGTGGTCCTGTGTCTGAGGAGTGTGTGTGTGAATGTGGGATGCCCTGGTGGCCACACCCCTGGGCTGGGCCATCACCTGCACACCTGCTTTCCATCCGGAGCGATTACCTGGAGGACTATTTAACCCCGCGCTGACGGATGCTCCACGCCAGTCCGCTAATCACCTCTCTGTGGTAACTTAACCTCCTGCTTAATTGTTGTACAGTTGTGTCATTTGAACTGTGTTAACTCTGCCTTCGTGTGTCTAGATTACGATCAGGCGTCCTGTATCTGCCACCTGCCTGTCCTCCTGCTCGCTTGGACCACCCGGTGCATCAGCTGGCCTTATTCCTGACTCCTCGGATCCACTTTCCATGGACTCACTCACCCCCCTCTTCCGAGTCCCACGGTTCCACCCCGATCGTAAGCCAGCTACTCAAACCCTGTCTCATTGTGTTCCCCTGTTTTCCCTGCTCACTAATAATTTTCTCCCCTTTCTGTTGCAGCCTCCCACGGTCCCGATTCTGGCTTCCCTGCGTCGTTTGTTTCCCCGGGTTTTCTTCAGTTCCTCACTTGCTTCTTTAATTTCTCCGAGCCACCTTTTGTTAACATAATAAACCGTTTTTCTTGCTCGCATTTGAGTCTGCTTCTGGATCCTTTTTGTGTGCACACGCTTCGGCGTATGACATGTTGATTTCATTTTGAAGACTTTTAGATGAATTACATTTCTGATCAGCCACTTATGCTAACCATTGTTACAGTATACCACTAGTTTGCAATTTATATTCTAAATGAGCAAAAAAAAAATCTGTTATTATGCACTATAGTTTTGCAGTACACAAAAAAGTCTTGCCACTAATGTAGCTGTTGTGGTGACTGCACACAACAATATTTTTCTGAATTGTGCTACTTCACTTTTTGACTCATCAGCCACACGCTCAGATCTTATTGACACTGTATCAGATGGCAGCAGTTTTAAGTTATTTAACTGTTAGCTGTTGAATACCCCCCACTTGGGAGTCAACACTCAATTGCTGACTTTTAGTAAAAGTTCAGTCAGTTTATTTACAACCCTTCAACAACTTCCTGCAATGAGTAACGAGGACTGTTTCTCTGCAACTCTCTCCGAGCCAGGAGAGATTAAAATAAAGACTGATCTGTGTGCAGTCAAAGACTGATTGTTTTGTTTCTGAGCTGGCTAATAAAAATGTGTTCACTGTTATTGAGCCACTATTCCCACTGACTGTTTGTTTCTTCAGCCAGCAGATTTAAAGACTGATGGTTATGTCATATTGCTCCACCAAAGGACTGTTGTGCCTGCTCCCCTAGAGACTGTTGACCCTGCTGAGACCCAACCAACCCCTGCACCTACACTTGTTGCTCATGTGGACTGGTGTCCAGTCTGCCTCTCACCTATACCAGTTCCCCGGCTGAGGCAGGGCTCTAGACTAACTTTTTGCCACGGTTACAAATGATTATCTTGTCATCACGAAGTTCTTTATTTTGAGCACATGTCTACAAGAAAGATAAGTTACTGTATTTTTTGGACCATAAGGCACACAGGATTATAAGGTGCATTAAGCAAAACCAAACAGGTAAGTCAAACTTTACTCAACTCATTCTTCTTTCTTCCTCTACTTCCGTACCATTGATTCATTAATGTTGAATTCTCTCGCAGCTGCTCTATTCACATGTTCTACTGCGTGACTTATAGAGTCTGAAATCCGCTTATTGGGTAATATTATGTTGAAGCGCAGTATGTACTCCGCGAGCCGTAATGCTCCAACAATCCATCAAGCGGTGTGGCTTCGTAGTCGTACTAAAACATTTTGACAGATTTTCGAGCGCCGTGTACCACATAAAATCGGTTCGAGCTCAGTAAGCACAACCAGACTCCATACATATGATACACCAGAGATGGGCAGTAACGTGTTACTTGTAACGCGTTACTGTAATCCAATTACTTTTTTCAAGTAACGAGTAAAGTAAGGGATTACTATTGCAAAAACGGTAATTAGATTACCGTTACTTTCCTGTAAGTACGCTGCGTTACTGCGTTACTAAAACCGTGGGTTTTTTGCGAGAATGTCTCATGACAGTGACGTAAGCGAGTGCGACGTTCCTGACAACAGCTGTGTGCAGATCAACAATGGATAATATATCGAGTGCGGGAGAGAGTATGAGCGTGCAGCGTTTAAAGCGTGGAAGTACTGACCTCCCTTTGAGTTTGATTCCATAAAAAGTGACAAAAACATTAGTGTCCATTGTGCGTGGGAAGAAAACTTCATTGAACAGCGAAAAAAAACCCTAAACGTCCAAGTAAGCACCGAGTGCGCTACGACGTAATGTGAAATTCACAGAGAAACTCGCGGATTCTTCAGCTGACCGCTGCGGCACACCTGCACCAGGGCAAACCTCCGCCTGCCCCACTCCTGCTTTACAGGTGAAAATAGAGCAACAGGACCGCTAGTCTTTGATTTTATTTATTTTCTGCTGTGTTTTACTTGCATCTATTTGAAAGAGTGTAAACACAAAAAAATATTTTATTTTATGTGCTGGAATGTGCAGAAAATAGGTTTAAATATTAAACAAATTTCTTCCAGTCAGAGAATGTTGCATATAATTAAATTTTTGCTTGATGCATAAAGTTAAAAGATTAAAACTAATAAAACAAGTTTTAAAAAGAGACTTTTCCATTTGATTACATTTTGTATGATGGATTATGCAGAAAAAGTAGAATTGGGCTGAAAGATCTATTTCTTTATCACCTATTCAGGTTGTAAATCGTGTTTTTAAAAAGTAACTAAGTAATTAAATAATTAATTACTTTTGAAAATAAGTAATCAGTAAAGTAACAGGATTACTTTTTGGGGGAAGTAATCAGTAATTAGTTACTGATTGCTTTTTTCGAGTAACTTGACCAACACTGCGATACACTTTTGAGAAAATGAAAGGATTTTAAGTGCGCCTTATTGTCCAAAAAATACGGTACTGAAAAAGTTCCTGTGCTTAAAGCGCTTAGCTGAGCAGAAATTTAAACTTAAAATATCTCAAGATATATAAAATACAGAGAAAGCCTAAATTAAAAATGCTTCAAAGGCTTTGAACTGAACATCTCAGTATCTGAACATCTTACCTTGGGCATGGGCATCTGAGAGGTTGCACTTTTGACTATTTCTGATTGGTTTACACCATGATATGGGCTTAATGTGTGTCTGTTGTTGACCACACAGAGACTTTCAGATTTGCGGAGACTTTTTTTTTTTCTTTTGACTCGAACAACTGGTCGACCTAGGATTTTTTTCAGTGGCACCATTGAGAAATGGGGGACCAAATTGGTCACACTCTAGAGCCCTATGAGAGGAGCTAGGACCCAGCCGAGTCTTGTACCCATACCTCTTCCTCGGGAGGGAGCAGCTGGTGTCTGGCCTGTATCCTCCACCCATCCCTGTATGAATCCTCACTCTTGCAGGTTACTCCAGCCCTTTAAAAGTAGCAGACCCTTGGGGCTTTAAAACAACTTACATTTCCATATGAACATCTTTTTTGGGTAAGGCCTTGCATATTTAGGCAAGATCATCTTCTTCCGTTGCTCCAGCAACCGTTGAGCAACTGTTGCTGAACTGGCCTTCCTGCAGTCCAGGCCTCTGACCAATCGAAAATATATGGTGCAATTCCATATCTGTAAATGCAAACACAGCACTGGTTAGCAGCTAGAATTCTCTATATCCTCAGACAAGAATAGGACAGCATTCCTCGCCCAGAAGTCTCAGAAAATGTTCAGAAATAAGACTTAAGTCTTAGCCAACCCAACCCTAACCCTAGACGGGTTGCCTGTGTCTTAGTGGATGTTAAGGATTTAAATATCGTGTATGATGAATCTGTATACAATTTGTAGGCATATCACCTTTCACCTCCAGCTGCTTTATATTTACTGAAAAACTATACATTTAAATATGACGGAAAAATCAAAAGAAAGGAAAAATGCACCCGACAGACTAGTGTGATTGACCAGTGTGATACAGGTGGGTGGAATACTGCATAAACATGCTCCAGTGACAACTTTGCACTAAAGAAAAACAACATAGGCCCAAGCAGAAATGTACCATCTTCTGAATGTATGATTAATTTCTGTCTCTGTTGCTGGTTTCCATTGTAGTGATCAAAGTCACAGAGCCTAACATCCCTTTTATTCATCACTGTATCATTTGCTTCCAGTGTTGCTCTCTCTCGATCTTCTGTCTCTCCCCCTCACCCAAACTGTTCTCTTTCTGTCTATGGAGATGCAATCCTTGCAGCTCTAATTCTCTCTTCTCTTCCTTTTGTGTGGGAACACCATCCAACTATTTAACCACAGCCCTGAAACAAACGAGCATCTGTTTGGATGCCAGCCCAGACCCAGCCACTGCCTTCCTGCTACGAGAATACCAACTGCCTCCGGTTTAACCCCTTGCTGCCAGGCCAAGGCACAGGCAGATGCCACGCCAGCACTGCAGTCAGAATCGCATGTTATCTATCAGGTGTTAGCTCGGGTTGTGAAAAGTATTTTTAAGGTTTGGTGTCTCCCTTTTATAAGTGCTACTTTGGTCTGTACCCATTAAGTACTTGTCAGTCAAATGTTGCTGGTAGTACTGTGCCATCTGATTAAGTCTAATCTTTTGAGTTGCCATTTATCATATTATTTATTCATTTTTTTACTGCATATTCAACATGATCAGTAAGGGCCTGGCTAGCTGAATAGTCCTGTTATTAGTCATCTTAAGAGTTTAAAAAGCAGTTTGCTATTGTACAATAAGGACATAACCACTATTTACAGGAGGGTGCTCTCCTTGCCATATTTTATTTGAAATATGGTTTTACTCTGTCCAATTTTTAAATCTCCAGTCTTTTTAAATCTTCTTTCTTGGTGGAGGCACAGTGTGCTTGGTGCTTTGGTGGTCCGTCCTTTGAGGAACTGCTGTTTCACTTGTATTCTTCTGTCTGGCCTGTGTGATCTGGCCAAAGTTATTTCTTCGCCATGTTGTCTCGCCAGTGTTCACCTGCATCATTTGTGTATTTGTTATACTGACTGATGTACTGATTTACTCCAGTCATTTTATTAGAGTTTTGTGCACCGTATTACAACCAACAACAATAACCAAAATAGTGTGCGCGCACAGATACCACAAAAAGAAAAGAGAAGAATGTCACACACAGGTCTTTTAATTATTAATGTTATCCAGTTCAGGCCTCTTGGCTGATCTAGGCAGTTTATTGGTGTGAATTCAGTCCAACAATCGATGTATGGTTTGCACAGTTTGTCCTAAGATTCAGTTCCATATGGGTTGTGGCTCGCCATCTGTTGCAATGGAAGAGCGTTCTTCTATGGATTTCCAAAAGGGCTGCAACTCAAAGCTCTCTGCAGACTTTCAGTTCTTTGATCTCCAGAAAGCCTGACCTAAGAGCAAGGTCAGAGTTACTTCAAATGCACATTATCCACAGTTAACAAACAGTTATCCACAAACATCTGTGCTTAAAGCATGAACAAAATTAGTTTCAAATCCAAGTTCTGTTTCTAGTGTGTTGTACAACTATCAAATTTAAAATTGTTTTCCATCAAATGGCAATCTAGCCATCAGCAATCATGAAACCAAAATTTTAAATGAGATATTCTGATTTATGCTGTGATCCTTTAGCCATGAGTGTTTTAAGTTATGCAAAGGTGAATTAATTTGTCCTTATTTTGCTTTTGAAAGAACGCTTTGTGTAACTTTATTTTTGTTTAAGAAATCTGGTGTAGTATAGATAGGACTATCTGATGGAACTGCAAACAGAGAGACAACATTCGTTTACTAAACGTTGTGGTAGTAAGATTAACTACCACAGCATCCCCAAACAAACAAATGTTTGTTTGTTTGGGGATGCTGTGGTAGCCATGCTGGTCCAGTGTGCCTTCAGTTTTGAATAGATCCACAACAGTGTCACCACCAAAGCACCTCCACACCATCACACCTCCTCCTCCATGCTTCATGGTGGGAACCATGCATGTAGACACCATCTGTTCACCTTTTCTCCTCTGAACAGCTGATGTAGAGATGTGTCTGCTACTGGAGCTCTGTGTGGCATCTATCTGGGCTCTAATCTGACCTGCTGTTAACACTCTGAGGCTGGTGACTCGGATGAATGTGTCCTCAGCAGCAGAGGGGACTCTGGGTCTTCCTTTCCTGGGGCGTCCTCATATGAGCCAGTTTCGTCAGAGCGTTTGATGGTTTTTGCGACTGCATCTTGAAGCTCACTGAGAGAAGGCCGAGGGTTTGCAGCACTCTCAACAAAGCACAGGGTGGAATCTAAAATATAAACATATTTAGAGTTATTTATCAGTTTTTCTCTGCTACACAATTCCATATATATTGCTTCATATATATGATGTCTTTAGTTTGCACCTTCAATATAAAGTAATAATTGGTAGTCAACTGTAAGTTGCAGGTTGTATGATCAAATATTACCAGATACTGTTTAATCAGGAAATAGAACCAATTATCTACCAAAGAATTTCAGTTTAACTCAGTTCAGTTTTATCTAAATAACCCCAAATCACAACAGTCATCTGCTTTGTATTGTAACATACCCTACAGAAATAAACCTTACAATGATACACAACAACCAAAGACAAAGGACCCATATTACAATCCATAGACACATATAACATGTAAAAGATTAACGTGTATGAAAATATACATGTACTGATGTGTACTCAGACATAAAAACTGCAGTATTCTCATTAAAGGCCCATACACTGTAAATAAACCCAACAGAAAAGCATAGAGTGTGCATAATTTCTATTCTTATGTAGGCTTAGCTTTGGCTAAGTGACAATTTCTGTCTCACAAAAATCTGTCTCACAAACCATGGATGCCACCTATTGACCAAACAGAATTCAGAAAAAGACTTGAGATCTCATTTTGTTCTCTTCATTAGGCAAAGATTTCAGCACCTTTCTAGTTTTGTTTCTTTATTCGGGAAGGAGTACAGCAGACTGCTGGAGAGAAGTCTTTCAAGAACAAAAGCAGTCCCTCAAACGTGGGCAGAGAAGGCTTGGATGACTGTTATCACTCCCTTTTATCTTGATTTGCCCTCTTTCCATCTGCCATGCTTCTTTCCACCTCTAGTTCACTGTTATTCACATGGATAGAGTAAGGGAAATAATTTGGCTGTGTCTCTATGCATCATGCAGATCAATCAATCCATCCATCAATCAATCAATCATTCAGTGATCATGAGAAATGTGGTCAGGCCAAAATTTAGCCCAAAAACGGGAGGAGGGTGTTAATGATCTGACGCCAGTTGGGACAACAGTCACCAAGAGCACCACTGGTAGGTAACACGCTGTAATGGACTGAAACCTTGCAGTGCCCACAATGTCCACTTCTCAAGAAGGCACATGTACAGGCCTGCCTCAACCTGCAACATGGTGAGACATCTTCTATACAACTATGACATGTTTTTAAGAGCCAATATATCTGTGGCACTATGGATTAGGTTGTATTGCATAGACCATGCCAGATTAGGTGGATAAGTGTGGTTAATGCTAGCAGTGCTAACTGTAAATATAGCATCTTAGCAGTTAGCTGAAAAAAAATGGTTTCTGTTCCTGACTAACAAGGGAAGCGGTGTTTAATCCTCCAGCTGACTAGTTGCACACAAAATTAATTTTCATTCATGAGCTGATAAACAGTGTGCTTCATAGATGTCAAAAGAGATGCTGTCTCCTTGGCTTGATAAAGTGTTGTTATCAAAAATGTGAGCAGCGTTAAACCCAAATGCATCCTTACAATCAGCGTCACCATGCAAACTCTAAATATTGTTACTGTGGACTGAAACTCTCAGTGACATTCCCTACAGGCAAAGGGCCTCACGATGCCTGCAGGCTCTCTGATGTGAAGTAACTTGCCTTTTTTGTGCTGATACGCCTACCACACAAATTGGTTCCCTCTGTGCACATGTATCCGGCCACAGGACACAAATAACTAGATGCAGCTCCCTGTAATGACATATAGTGGACAAAAAAGGCTAGAATTATGGAGGGAGGGGGGAAAAAAATCACTGCTTTCATCTTGCCTGCTGGGGCTGTCATGCTCTTAAAAAGTCTCTGGTCGGGAATTCCAAACTGTAGCAACGCCAGACAAGGGGAGGCACAATACAAGAGCACAGGAACATATATGCACACACACATCAGACCCCCATGGATGCTCACAGGGGGTTGCTTTTCAAAGACAGCAGTTTGGAGGGGTTTCAGCATCAAGGCCCTTGCACTATTTCATGTCATTAATACTGAATGACTCTGGGTCAGTAAAATAAAAGAGCATGTTAAGTAAGACACTGAAGGCCTGCTTGCCCCTCAAGCTATCTGCACTTCCTTCTATATCTTAGATGTGCAGCTGCAGAAAGACAATACTTTGAGCCACAAAATCAGCTGGTGAATCATTTTAAAAAGTCAGTAACTGGGTAGAATTCATGATGACTTACATCGATAAAACACCTTGGAAAAAGGGTAAAACTAGGCTTTTTTTCTTCTCTTTACATTCAGTTGTGGTCTTTATTGTCAGGGGGCTGGTACTGTGACCCAGCATTTTGAGATTTTTTATTTTTTATTTTTTGATTACTTATGAGATAATTGTAAGTTCTGGGGTTATTATTAGTCCATCCTAGTGGAGTGTTATCGTCCTTGTTTATGAGTTGTTTTACTGTTTGTCATGTGTTATCTCCTTTTCTATGTATGTTCCCCTTGTGTGTCTCTCCTCTGTGTCCCTCTCCCACTCTCGCTCCATCTCGCTGTCTCTTGTGTCAAGCTTGCGTGTCCCAGTTAATGTCTCTCCATGTTTCCTGTTTTATTTTGAAAGTCTTGTCTCCATGTTCAGTGTGTTTAGCTTTGCTTCCCCATGATGTTCATTTGTGTCAGCTGTGTTTCCCTGGTGTTTCTACTTCCCTCATTACTCTCCTGTGTATCTGAGTCTTCTGTCTCCCTTTTTTTTTCCCTATCACCCAAACAAATGACTTGCTCGCTTTTTGTTAAACCTTACTTTTCTCTATCCCTTGCATGCGTTTTGGTCCACACCTGAAACACAACGGCTACTCCTTTATGTCAAAAGTGGAAGAAACCAGAAGATTAAACTCTTTAATTAGGGGTCTAAATGTAATCTTGTAGTTAGCTTCCAGTTGTTAAGCTTTGCATTCTTTTTGCAGAAAGGACAGGAGGGAGAATGGCAAGATTACTTCTGTCTCTGCATCATCTGAAATGAAACAAACCTGAGATGGTTAAGGTTAAACAGGAAATGGAGTTTGTAAGGGTTTGTTTGTTATGACTGTGGATGGTTCTATTTGGTTTAAGTAAATAGCTTGGGTAAGTGCATGTAATTCATGTTAACCATAAAGGACTGCAGCTTTATTTATCTACTTAAAGTCTTTTAAAAAAGGCTGGCTATTGTCATGTGAGTTTGGGGAGATTTTCCTTATTAGACGGGTTACACGGTACCCCATGAAGTCACTGCTAGTAAGGTAGTAGTAAGTACTTAATTCATCATTTATAAAGCATTACAACTCTCAGTATGTAATTTATAGATAAATGTTTATTCTTAATTAATAAGCTAATATTTATGTGTTCAGCTTATTTTATAGTGTAATCTTCACGTGCTTTATCCAAAGCATATTCTCTGTTGACTCACCCACTAATTATATTCACAGTATTCACTACCTGTGTCTTTAGGGATTCGCTAGCTTAGCGTAGCTCGTAGCTGACTGGCTAGCAGCATGACCTCTACACCTGTTCCTCCTTCACTTTCCTACTCATTGTGTCAAAGGTTACTCCTCAGCCTTCTTTAGCAGTAATGATACTTGTAATAAATGTAGTACATTTGCAGCTCTGGAGACCAGGATCACTGAATTGGAGATTTGGCTTTGCACCCTCGAAAAACCTGTTGCTAGCCAGGCCTCTGTAGTTGGTGCAGCTGAAGGTAGCGTGGGCCCCATTAGTTCTGCCCCGGCAGATTGTCCTGAGCAGCCGGGAACTCAGGATCACTGAGTGATGGTGAGAAGGAAGCATAGCCTTAAACAGAAGCTTTCAGTACACCACCTACGTCTAACTATTTTTCCCCAACCGGTGACACACCCACCTGGGATCAAACTGATAATTGGCGATTCTGGTGCCAGCAACCATAGTCAATTATCTTCCAGCGGCCAGAGCAACAGTGAGGGAAATTTAAAAGTGACTCCAAATCAATATTGAATCGGTGTGTAACTTTGCCAAAACAATGTGGGACTCTGTAGTTTTCTCTGGTCCCCTCCCCAATCAGACCAGGAGTGACATGTTTAGCCGCATGTTCTCCTTAAATTGCTGGCTGTCTGAGTGGTGTCCCAGAAACGATGTGGGCTTCATAGATAATTGGCAAACCTTCTGGAGGAAACCTGGTCTTGTTAGGAGAGACGGCATCCATCCCACTTTGGATGGAGCAGCTCTCATTTCTAGAAATATGGACCAATTTATTAAACCCCCCAAAATATGACTATCCAGAGTTGGGACCAGGAAGCAGAGTTGCAGTCTTACACGCCTCTCTGCAGCTTCTCTCCTCCTGCTACCCCCCCCAAAAACCCATCTCCATTGAGACTGTGTCAGCTCCCAAAAAGACAAAAAACAAACTAAAAACCAGCAACAAACAACTTAAACCTAAAAAATCACAAAGAAAGAACAATACAGTATCCACATCTGAACCAAAGAGTAAAACAGTGAAATGTGGATTATTAAATATTAGGTCTCTCTCCTCCAAGTCTCTGTTAGTACATGACTTAATAATTGATCAACAAATCGATTTACTCTGCCTTACAGAAACCTGGTTGCAGCAGGATGATTATGTTAGTTTACATGAATCAACACCCCCGAGTCATTCTAACTACCAGAAACCTCGAAGCACAGGCCGAGGGGGCGGTGTGGCCGCAATTTTTCACACCAGCCTGTTAATCAACCAAAGACCCAGACAGACTTTTAATTCATTTGAAAGCCGTGTTCAACCTTGAAACCGACCATTTAACAGTATTCACCCAAAACGTTCTCTTTTCTGATTATTTCCTAATAACATTTACAGTAATTGATTAAACAGCACTGAGGAGTAGATTTCATCACAGCTGATGTCTCTCTGAAAGTGCTGTAACTAAGTTTAAGGATATAATTGTCACCGAGTGTTTTGTGTTTAATTTATATTTTGGAGTTATTCATGGTTCATTTTCTAGCTTAAGAGCTGTTAAAACAGACCGGTCAATTTTGACCAGGAACACTAAAGTAAGGGGTGGAAGGTGAAAAAAACTGGAGGGTTAATCATTTATATTTCTAATTCTTAGGTATTTTATTGGGGTTTGGGTTTTGTAACTGTGTTCTAGGTTTCAAGTTCTGAATCTGAATCTGTTGCACAGCATTACATAGCTTCTATGATTTAAACAAAACATCATACTGACAAGCACGCATCAATCCTAAGAAAAAGATGACTGCTTTCTAGTCTATTGAGTGAACGTAATTTTATAAAAGGTGAACAAATATAGAGCGTGTTTGTGTTGCTGCCAGTGAGTGCACTTCGCTAAGTGACACACCTGTACACATCTGGTTGCAGAGCTCCACTCACTGTGGGTTCACCCCACTGTAATAGTTCATCCAGATAATATTTCAGGTTCTCTGAACAGACAGTCTGTGGGGTGGACAGGAGACGAGGGTGTGACAGGCTGTCTTTGGTAAGTAGCTCATTGGTCTGAACTGTCTGATAAACAGTTCATGTTGTTGTTATCATGCTGTGTAAATCTAAAGACTCCTATAACTATATTACGCACGTGCTACATGCTTGTAGCTGCTGTGTGCTAGGGTTGCTTGTGCTTTGCGGTAGCTAAAATGTCATGCCTAAATATGATCGCGTCCTTATCGTTGGAGATTTTAATGTCCGTGTGTGTTTTCCTGACAAAGCGATGGTGTCGTGGTGTGTGGAAGAAGCGGACTCGAGCGCAGATCTCCTTGCAATGAGACAGTGAATTTATTTACAGAGTGAAACAATAACAGTCCAGTGAAATCCCTCGGCCGTGGCTCCCCGTGGTCCATTCACCCAGCTCCCGTGTTCTCCTCTCCACCTCCTGGTGCGAAAGACAAAAAAAGGAGTAAACAGCAATCCGAAAGCGAGTTGGAAAGAGCACACGATCAAAACACTACTAACGAGCTTAGTCTAATGATCCAGCGCTGACTGAAGCCTGGTCACCGCGTTAAATACACCGGGGTCTGATGTGGATAATTCACGGCAGCTGGTGAATGTTAATTAATCGGCGGTGTGCCGAGCTCTGAACGGAGCTACTTCCGGGTCGGCGGACCTGCCTCCGGGGAAGCGCGGCTCCATCAAAATAAACACAAACAAACGATCAGGTCGCCCAGCAGAGCTGGTCAGACCATGACAGATGGTTAAAGATTTTTAAAGTTTAATTGATTCTTTTAACCTCACACAGTGGGTGGCTGAACCTACACAAGTATGTGGACATACACTAAACCTTGTATCATCCTACGTCCTGCCTGTTTCTATCATGATCATTTTAGCTGCAGTGTTTTCAGATGAGAAGCCTGTGTTAGCTGACATTGTACTGTCTACAGGCACAGACACTCCTGCACAGAGTTTTCAGTTGATCATAAGAAAATGTCTTATAATCAGCTGAAAACCTTTTTAGCTGAATGTCCTTGAGATTTTTCAGTCTGGTTTCAAATCTCTGCATAGTCTCGGGTTGTTAATGACATCCTTCTTGCTACAGATGTAGGGGATCATGTGGTCTTGGTTCTCCCAGCCTTTGACACGGTGGATCACAACATTTTACTATCTCGTTGGGAACACTGTGTAGGCATACATGGCACCGCTCTGAAGGGGTTTCGATCTTACCTGGCTGAGAGAACGTTTTGTGTATATCAAATCCTTCTATGGGTTTTAAATGGATAGTGATTCTATGTTTGACAGTCAAGTGAGAGCAGAAGTGAAATCCTTTGTTCCGGTTGAAGTAAGTCTCGCCCATGCACTCCCTCTCTTAGATCAGCTGGCCAGCTGTTGTTGGATGTGCCAAAGAAGCGCTGGAAGCCCCGGGGGATCGCGCTTTTGCAGTTTCGACTCCCAAATTGTGGAACTCACCTGTTCGATTTGGCTTTTAACCCAGTATAGAAATGTTCATTTTATTTGGATTTGATTGTCTTCTTGATGTAGGTCTTCTATATTGTTTAATGTTGTTGTATTTTTACTTTGATTTTTAGTATTTATATTTTTCCTATTTGATGTTAAGCACTTTGGTCAGTGTTAGCTTTTTTAAAACTGCGTTATAAATAAAGTTGGCTTGGCTCGATCATTCTGGTCTCCGGTCCTGGACCTGAAGACCACAGGGAAACACCACACATCTATCTGCTGTCTGCTGTCACTGCTAAATTATTTTTGTAAAATTCTCTTGAAATTATTTTAATCTTTGTTTGATAAGTTAATATTTTTTATCTTAATTGAGTTGTTTCTGCTCTGTACTTAGATCTGTGGTTATTAGTAAAATTATTCTTTATTGTGTTGATGAACAGTGAACAAATGCTCTGATCAGATGCTGATTATCAACTTTTTACAGTTGTGGAAGAAGTACCTATCCTAAATCTTGTACTTATATAAAGGTACTAACACTATATATGTACATTCTGTAAAATAACATGTTTAGTGAAGTAAAAGTACTACTAGTACTACTACTAATAATAATTGCCAGATTCTAATGCACACTTCCTCTCCTTATTCTCATTATGAGAATTTATTTTATTTTATTTTATTTTTTAAATCATAGAAACTACGTAATTCTGTATAACTAGGGTGACCATATTTTGATTTCCAATCAAGAGGACAACGGCCCAGCCATGAAGAACTTTAATAATACTGTTTGCTTAAAGAAAATAAGAAAATTTTAACATATTTAAACAATGCCTTCTCTGTGCTGTTAATGAGTGGTGAAACAAAAAATGTCATATAGGCTTTTACAAGTCAGCAAGGGCAAAAAATAACTTAAAAACCTCTGGAATGAAATAATGGTACAGAAATAAGGCCTCATATAAGAAAAATTACCATTACTGGGTCGGTACTGGGAAATATCTTTTGCAGTTCGTCTGAAAAGCTGCAGTTGCGCTTAGGCATCTTTTAAACAAGTGGACATGTCCGGGGAAAAGAGGACGGTTGGTCACCCTATGTATAACAGATTAATGGTAAAGCAGTGCAGAGGGTTACAAATGATCTTCTTATGGCCTCTGACAGTGGACTCATCTCTGTGCTTCTCCTGCTAGACCTCAGTGCAGCGTTCGATACTGTCGACCATAATATCCTATTAGAGCGATTAGAACATGCTGTAGGTATTACAGGTACTGCACTGCAGTGGTTTGTATCATGTCTATCTAATAGACTCCAGTTTGTTGGAGAGTCCTCTTCACACACTGAGGTTAATTATGGAGTTCCACAGGGTTCAGTGCTAGGACCAATTCTGTTTACATTATACATGCTTCCCTTAGGCAGTATCATTAGAAGACATAGCATAAATTTTCACTGCTAAGCAGATGACACCCAGCTCTATCTATCCATGAAGCCAGGTAACACACACCAATTAGTTAAACTGCAGGAATGTCTTAAAGACATAAAGACCTGGATGGCCGCTAACTTTCTGCTTCTTAATTCAGATCAAACTGAGGTTATTGTACTCGGCCCTGAAAATCTTAGAAATATGGTATCTAACCCAGAGGCGGAGCCAGACATTGTATACACCCGGGGCTTAGCCCTAAAGGGTAATACGGGGGGGGGGGCTTGGAAATGACAAAAAAACCTGCTGTGAATTTGAAGATTTATTAGGCTGTGTTGTAAGCTTTAAAAAAAAAACTTAATATGAGAAAAAAAATATCACACATGCAGCTTAAAAAAAGTTTTTTACTTAAACAGCAAGGCAGAACGAAATTAGGGCTGTTTCAAGATACGGGGACTAAACCCCATTTCAACCACACCCAGAACTGATCCGGAATGAAAACAGTAGAATAACAGTTCAAAATCAGGACTACTTTAGGACTTAACCAACAAAGAACCAAAATCAAAACTAGATGACAGTAGCACTAAAAATCATCACAGATCTGCACTACACTGACAACACCTCTTTATTGTGGTAACATGAGATTGTATCTTCGAGGCTTGAGTTTTGCAAACCTATCAATGACATTTTCAGGGTCAACATTATCCAAGCACTCCTTTTCAATAGATAATATGGCCAAATCATTCAGCCTCTCTTGTCCCATGGTTCTCCTTAGCCACATGTGGAGACGACGCAAGGCACTAAAAGAGCGCTCACAGCTGCAGCTACTGACAGGAATGGTTAGTGCAATTCTAAAGATGACCTTCAGAGTTGGGAACATGTCCTCGTCAAGCAAGTGGAAGGCAGTTGTGATGTCGCAAATGTCCTCTTTTTCCATTTTTCTTTTCATGAAGTTTTTTGCCACAACAAGTTCTTCAGGCTTTATCGTCACATGGTAGTGTGCCGCAATGGGTTTTAAGGCATCTTCGGAAAGGAATGTTGGGGAGGATGGATTGCATGCCTGAATGCCCTCCATTATTTTCTGTCCTGCCCCAGAAAATCTGTCTGTTAGCTCCTGTAACATTCGGTCCAAACAAGGAAAGAATATCTCGTACCTAAACTCTGCTGAGCTTGTGAGATTTGGTGTTGCACCACAGCTGGACTCAAGCACAAATCCTTCAAGTCTTTTCTGTTTGTGTCGTGCCCCCTGAGGAATCTGGATGTTGTAGCTTCCACAAATGTCCATGGCCTTCTCAAATATTTCCTCAGCAGCAGCCTCTGTGCGCAGTTTACTTAGTGTATCAACTACCGACATCTTGTACTCCACAGCTTTGCCCATGTCTAGCCTTTCTCCCTGCAGGTAGCGGTGCAGACCTTCAGTGATGCCAGGCAGCTGTGAGAACATGATTAACATGTACGCAGTCTTGGGTTTTGACAGCTTGGACAAGATCCCTTTAGCAATAGGAGTGTTTGTGGCCTCGAGAGTTGCTAAAACTGCAGAAATGTTGTTGAGAAGGGCTTTAACAGAATTTACTTGGCAGGCCCATCTTGTGTTAGAGAGCTGAACAAGCTCAGATGCAAACAGTCCAAGGTCCTTTTGCAGTTCCTTAAACTTTGTGTGGTTTACCAGGGAGGTGTTAAAAAATGTGTAGACATTTTCCAAAAGTCCAAAGAAGTCAGAAGCAGCTGGAATAGCCTTGCATGTATGGCAAAGGACAAGGTTGAGCTCATGTGCATAGCAGTGCACATATACTGCTTCATGGTGTCTCTGTCTAAAACGGGCCTGCACACCACCCACAGCACCACTCATGACAGATGCCCCGTCATTGGATTGAGCAACACAAAGTAAGTCACTGACCGTGTGATACTGCAACAGCTCCTCAATAGTGTCTGTAATGCACTGTGCATCAAACCTTTCTAGTTTCCGTAGACCAAGAAAACATTCTTTGACATGGCCTTTACATGACACAAAACGTACACACACTGCAAGCTGTTCCGTGTGCCCATCTCTAGCCTCGTCAGCCATAACAGAGTACATCTTAGCTTCCTTCATCTCTTTAACTATATTTCCAGTTATTTCATGTGAAATACTGGTTATCATCTCATTTTGTGAAAAATGAGACAGATAGGTAGCATGTGAGACAGGACTGTAATTTTTCAAAAATGGATCAAATGTTTTCAGCAGCTTCATGCACTCAAGGAAGTTCCCTTGATTATGACTGGTGGATTCCTGCTCATCATGGCCACGGAATGGTATTCCTTGTTTTCCAAGGAAACTTGTTACAGCTAAGATCCTGTGGAGATACTGTCGTCTCTCTGAAATCTCTGCTGCGCTTGCTGATCTAAGTTGCTCAACAACATCACCTTGGTTTTTTGTGGTCTTAAAGCTGTGCCAGCAGATCATAGAAGACAAATGGCTGGAACTCTTTTCGTGCTCCCTAAAGGCATTTAAAGCCCTCTTCCAATTGCAGAACCCTGAATGACTGAGGCCATCTTTTTTTAAAGTATTCTGCTTCCCAAAAATGTGACATGAAAAACAGAAAGCCAAGTTCCTCACAACAGAATACTCCAGCCATGTAAACTGTTCAAACCAACTCTTATTGAATGCCCTCTGCTGGCCTCCAAACTGGCTCAGCGGATATTGTGGGAGGACATTTTGTCTTGGACCACTTTCTAGAGTTCCTAAATCATCTCCTGCTGCTCCTTCCAGTAAACCTCCTTCAGCTGTCCTTAACGATCCACCTGCTGCTTCCTGCTGTGATGCTGTTGTGTTTTGGTTTTCTCTTGCTTTCCTGATTTCCCCTGACCTCTCTGAATGATCAGAAAGAGAATCATTACTAATTAATGATCCCTCTGTATTTGTCTTTGTGAGTTACAAGTTTGTGCCATATTATTTTTAATTCTACCAAAGTACTCTATTTAGATTCAGAAATGTTTATATAACTAATTAGCCTTGTTGTGAAAATACGTCTGCATAACTTAATAAATATAGAATTTGAAAAATAACAAACCTAAAAAGATACACTAGGTACGAGATACGTGTTCTGATGTTTTGGCAAACAACCATTTGACTAACATGTCTGTCTCACCTGGTTCTTGTTCCATTTCTCTTCTGTCCTCATTCTCCTCTCCATCTCCCTCTCTCACCCTCTCTCTCCCTCTTTGTGCTGACAATCAAACCAAACACCAACATCATCAAATATACAGTTGAAACCAGATATTTACACACTCTTCAGATAAAAACACAAACACTTATTTAAGGTAAAACCTCAAATTAGACTAAATGTTTAATTTATATTTGTTAAATTTAAGAGTAAAGAGAGAAACTATCTGTATTTCTTAATTGCAAATGACACCCAAATTGTATTGAAAATTGAGCCACACTTATGGATCTCCACAATTCTTTTCCTGGTGTTTTGGTTGACATCTCTTGATTTTTCCCATGTCAAAGAAACAGGCTCTGTGTTTTGCCTTATATGCGTCCACAGGTGTGCCACCAGTTTACTCACATGGACTCTACTAACCAATCAGAAGCTTCTTCAGCTCAGAATGGAATCGTCTGGAGTTTTCTTATTAATTAACAATAATCTTAGTGTATATGTACTGCTAAATTTGATGAAAGTGATAAAAAATAGACAGCTCTGTCTCTCTTTATTCTGACATTTAACTAATTCAAAAGATATTTCAATATTTATTTATCTAAAACAAAACAAGTTTACTCTAAATTGATGTTGTACAGTAAAAAATGATCTTGTGTTTTCTCCCTAAAGTGTATGTAAATATCTGGTTACAAATGTGAATATACTGCTGTGTACTGAAATTCCTCTTGTGTTGCATAGAAATATACGGAACAACATACAAAGCATAATATATAAAATAACATTTACCTGAGTTTTTTCTTTGAAAGAACCCTCTTATGTCCATTCTTATATTTCAGTACATAACTGAAACCGATTTAGTCGGGGAGGGTAAGAACTGAAAATATGAAATAAACACACGTAAGCTAAGACTCTCTAAGAAATAGCATTTGTTCGGCTTTTCATTTCGCCATTTGTTGATTCACTTGAAGAGCAAGTAACGTAATATGGGCCAAGTGATCAGTTTGATATCAATCTTTCGTGATACACCGTCATATTTACATTATTTGTACAGTACGAATGATTTGCTTTGGTACCTGGACAAACTTAAGCTCTCCTTAGTATGGCTGGTTCCGTTTCTCCAACAGCGCACTCACAGGCAGCAGCTGCCCCGCCCTCTCGCTCAGTCGCTTAGTGCCTGAGCTCGGATCATACCAATATCAGGGGGGATTCACGCACAGTCATAAATTCCCACAGTATGTGCTTCGAATATTGTGTGTAGTTTTTGTTTTATACAGTTGTCAGCCAGGGATCTAACTATGAAAAAATTACACTCCAAAAGACGCCGGGCTTCTGAAAAAACAACCCAGGCTTAAGCCCAGTAAGCCACCCCCCCGCTCCGCCCCTGATCTAACCAGATTCTTACTCTGGATGGCATTACCTTGGCCTCCAGTAACACTGTGAGGAACCTTGGAGTCATTTTTGACCAGGACATGTCCTTCAATGCACATATTAAACAAATATGTAAGACTGCTTTCTTCCATTTGTGCAACATCTCTAAAATTAGAAATATCCTGTCTCAGAGTGATGCTGAAAAACTAGTTCATGCATTTATTACTTCCAGGCTGGACTACTGTAATTCATTATTATCAGGAAGTCCTAAAAACTCCCTGAAAAGCCTTCAGTTAATCCAAAATGCTGCAGCAAGAGTCCTGACAGGGACTAGAAAGAGAGAGCATATTTCTCCTGTATTGGCTTCCCTTCATTGGCTTCCTGTTAAATCCAGAATTCAAAATCCTGCTCCTCACATACAAGGTCTTAAATAATCAGGCCCCATCTTATCTTAATGACCTTGTAGTACCATATCACCCTATTAGAGCACTTCGCTCTCGCTCTGCAGGCCTACTTGCTGTTCCTAGAGTATTTAAAAGTAGAATGGGAGGCAGAGCCTTCAGTTTTCAGGCCCCTCTTCTGTGGAACCAGCTTCCAGTTTGGATTCGGGAGACAGACACGCCTTCAAGATTAGGCTTCAAACTTTCCTTTTTGCTAAAGCATATAGTTAGGGCTGGACCAGGTGACCCTGAATCCTCCCTTAGTTATGCTGCAATAGACGTAGGCTGCCGGAGATTCCCATGATGCATTGAGTTTTTCCTTTCCAGTCATCTTTCTCACTCACTATGTGTTAATAGACCTCTCTGCATTGAATCATATCTGTTATTAACCTCTGTCTCTCTTCCACAGCATGTCTTTATCCTGTCTTCCTTCTCTCACCCCAACCAATCACAGCAGATGGCCCCGCCCCTCCCTGAGCGTGGTTCTGACGGACGTTTCTTCCTGTTAAAAGGGAGTTTTTCCTTCCCACTGTCGCCAAAGTGCTTGCTCATAGGGGGTCATATGATTGTTGGGTTTTTCTCTGTATCTATTATTGTAGGGTCTACCTTACAGTATAAAGTGCCTTAACCTCCTAAGACCCGAACTCTTCCACGGCATGCATTTTTAATTTCTCTTTGATATTTGGGCATATTGGGGCCCGATGAATGTAAAAACAAAGAATTACCAGATTTTTTTTTACCTTATTTTTGTTTTTAAGAAAAATAAGAGCCACATCTGAGGATATTCGTTTAAAATTTTGATCGAACAGTAGCCGTATAATGTCCTTGTAAGTGGATATCAGGCCATTGCAGAGCAAAATTGAGTATTTTGGTCTAAATAAGCCAAAATGTGATGTCCACATATGTGGACAGCAGGTCCTAGGAGGTTAGGGCAACTTTTGTGGTGATTTGGCGCTATATGAATAACATTGAATTGAATTGAAAAATTGAAAAAAAATGTTCTTTGTAAGTATGGCTAATGTATTCTTTGACTTCTAAAGCATACACAGACACACACACAAGAACAACAACAACACAAAGAAGAAGAAGAGGAGGTAGTCTACTACGCCTCAAAAACGCAATCATTCATCTTCCAACTGTATTTTTCTGTTCTGACTTTAGAGTCCTTGATTGTTTACTGAGCCGTACTTTGGGAGTCATACTGTTGTGATACTGGGGAGAAAAGGGTAAGGTTTGATAGACTAAACCGTTACACACAAAACTTCAAAAACCTAAAGAGTGTGTGAGACTGTTAGCTGTGTTGTTCAGCAATAAACAATCTACAATGTGATAGTAAAGAGTGACGTGTACTTCTGGCCTGTTAAGCGATGGTTTAACAAATTTCACTGCAAACTATAAAAGGAATCTGGATTTAAATAGAACATAGTAGTGTTGGATTAGTATAGGAAACACTAGTATAAGGTGTCTATGGAACAAATCTCCTTCAACGTTCACAATGACCAAAGTGGATGACTACAGGCATTTCTCTCACTCAGCTGATTGTGTTTAGGGAAAAAGCAGCTAAATACACTGAGATTGCTCCACATTGTTAGTGCGTTAACTCTGGATGTCTGTAGGTTTTGTCAAACTTGGAGTGAACAAAAGCAGAAAAACAGTAAAAGATGCAGACAGTGAAAGTCTGGTTTATTTCATGAATACAATGAAACATTTTACAGTCCACAGAGCAAAGTAGCATACGTGATAATGGATACTACAACATAACACAGACAGTGAGAAGTAAAACCCATCGTCTTACCAGATGTTATATTCTGTAAACTTAAAATAAACCACTGAAATCAGAGTTTAGTGTTTTAAGTCATCTATTAAAAAACACGAGTCAACACTTCTTTCTCCCAGCAGCATTGCTGAAGTGACACTTTAGCGATGCTTCACATCACAGTCTTTATGATGATAAAACATGTTCTCTCGTTAGCAGATGTCTGCGCTGTCACTTGTCATGAAAATGTCCAGAGCCTGGGTTCAAGCTTCCTCTTCAATTACCATTGATCATTATTAGGGCCCACAAAAGATTTGTCACATTATCCCCATAAACAACATGTTCTTATAGAAATCATTGTGACACAAATATTTAGATTCTTGTTTCACAATGTGCATGAACTCAAAATCTTTAGTTTCATATTTATAAAGTATCGAAAAGAATACATTTATTCCATTGTACAAGCTACACTTTTTTTTGTAAAAAAAAAAAAAAAAGCTGATTGGAAATGCATTCAAAAAAGCTCCTGCCATGACCTTCCCTCTTCGAGCGCACGCACACACACAGAAAGAGAGAGAGAGATCATTAATATAAAGGATTGCAGCAGCTTTTGGATTTTCACTCTTTGTTGGATTTGATATGAACAGCCACATAAAATTCCAATTTTTGCCTTTGCTTCAATTAAGATGTCTTTAAATCTATCCTACCTTTTCTTCTCTCAGAAAAATTATGGTTCTTAAATGGTTCTTCAGATGTCTTCATGGTTCTTTAAAGAACCATCATACGTCATACGAACCTTTTTATTTTGTAGATGGTTCTTCAGCTATTACAAATGGTTTATTCAATTCATTCTTCTTGCTTCCTCCACTTCTGTACCATTGATTCGTTAATGCTGTATTCTATCACAGCTGCTCTATTCCCGTGTTGTTGCAGTATATTAATGACTAACCTCGTATTGTGGATGGATTATCTCAGTTGTTCTCCTGACTGAAGTTTGGTCCGTTTACAGCATCCTGCCATGCGATTGCATTTGTCTCTAACCATCAGGAACCCTCACGTTAACTTTTATCGAGGGGAAAAAAGTTAGCGTTCATCCTCCAGCTTCACTGTTTATGTTATGCTAACATAGCTGTGTCGCTAGCACATCATTATCTACCAGCTAGCCCAAATTCAGTAACCCTACAAACGTCACTGCTGTTTAGTTTCCTGTCTTCATTTATGTTGGAAGTGATAGCAGAGCTGTACGTTTGAATTTTTCAGAAATCTCCCAGTCAGAACATGCTATATCATTCTTAGGTGGAAACTAGCAAGCCAACTTCCTGCTAACTTCCTGCTAACTCCTAACTCCAGTAAATGTAATAAATTCTGTTTTCATGGATGCCTGGATGTTAAACTTAATTGTTACACCTGGTAAAGCAGCAATGCTGATTGTTTTATTAAAGATGAAAGCAGAGTTTAACTAAGGATTTTACTATGGTTTAACACATTTTCTCACACACACACACAGGCATGGGTGCTCATACGTGTACACACGCACAGGACCATGAACAGATTTTTATGAACAGATAAAAAGTAAACTTTTTGGGGGCTTTAAAATGAGAACAATGCTATTGATGATAAAAATTCTATATTTGTAATAATGAAATAATTTTTTGAATAATTGAAAATTAATGAGTTATAGAACATCATAATTTTAACCATATGGTATTTTTTATTAATATCATAATTTAATTAATATAATATTTTTATGACTACCATATGTTTTATTACTTCCTAGGTCATAAATCATTTTATTGGGGTCATAAACGTTTGACATAAGGGGTTTAATATCCCTCCTCACAATAAACTGGACTGGACTCATAATTCAGATGCCCTCTACAGGAAAGGGCAGAGCAGGCTGTACCTGCTATGGAGGCTAGTGATGGGAATCCCGGCTCTTTTTAGTGAGCCGAGCCGAAAGAGGCTCTAAAAAGAGTCGGCTCTTTTGGGTCCCAACCGCCTCTTCAGGTTGTTTTGTTGCTTTAATTAATTTATTATTAACAACAACATAAAATTATGCACAAAAGGAATTACTATTATTTATATATGTTTATATATAAATATATATGGTGGCCCCTAGAGACAAAACACGTACAAACTCCAAAACACATTTCTAGCGTTAACTGAACTTCCAAAACAGAGCTACCTAGATCACTTAAATTACACAATTGAAAGCATATGTGTATTGTTTGTGTATTTATACACAAGCACTCATATATATTCAAATAATTTTTAGAAAAAATGTTCATCTACCTGTTACTACCACACACCAAATCTGGTCGTTAGTACTTCCTGGCTTGTGTAGCCACTAGGTAACAAAAGCTCAACACTGCCCCCTAGCATCCTGGAGCACTTCTGTTGTGTTTTTACGTGTTTTGGAGTTTGTACGTGCATTGTCGCTAGGGGCCACTGTAAATATACTTGTATTTATTCACTCCACATAAAATGTAATAAATAAATCATATAATACAAAAACCAACTATTTAAATTTCAACTTTTAACTATTTAAATTTTCAGCTTTTTCCTTTTAAACAAATTTAAAGTGAAACAACACCAAACACTGCAAACCACAACACAATTAAATATAAATTAAAATGTGAAAATAAAAAGAAGATGCACATTCTCTGTCATATGGGCCTGCATGAATAAACTTTCTGAATCCTTTATCATCCGCAACTGAAAATAGTTGTGGATGAATACTATACCTCTCTAATGTGACGTTGTTGTCCCTGGCTCTCTTTCTCTCTCTCCCCCTCCCGCTCTGTTCCTGTGCTACTGCCAGTGTAACACCCTCCCCCTCCCCCCAGTGCAAAGCACAAGGCTTGCGTGGGGAGTGAAACTAAAAAAAAGTGCGAGAGAGAGGGTGAGAGAAAGAGAAAAAAAAACACGGCTCCCGTCATTCACTTCAAAGAGCCGTTTCGTTCGCAACCGACACATCACTAGTGGAGGCTCGGGTCTTTTGGAGTGGAGGGCCCACTCCTGAAGACCTTCTATGACTCTGTGGTGGCCTCAGCCATCTTTTATGGTGTGGTCTGCTGAGACGGCAGCATATCTGCCGGGGACAGGAAGAGACTGAACAGGCTGATCAGAAGGCCCAGCTCTGTTCTAGGATGCCCTCTGGACCCATTGGAGGTGGTGAGTGACAGGAGAAGGGTGGCTAAGCTGTCATCCCTGTTGGACAACCCCATTGCAGGAGACTCTGAGCAGCTCCTTCAGTGGCTGCGGCACCCACGATGTGGGACGGAGAGATTTCGCAGGTCTTTCCTCCCCACTGCTGTCAGACTCCACAACAAAGACTTCAACTGATCAAACACACACATCCACACATGTGCAATAGCAATAACACTAAGTGCAATACTCTCTCCTGACATTGTTGTATTATACTCAGTTGTAAATAGCATTTGTAATCTATTCCATTGTGTACAGTTGTGTACATTATCTTATTCTTATCCTATTCCAGTGTTTTTCTAATTTTTGCTATGTAACTTTGGACTATCCATTTTTTGCTGCAACAAAACAAATTTCCCACGTGTGGGACTAATAAAGGTCATCTTTTTGTATCTTTCTGTATATTTTTAGAGCTGCTATGAATCCAATAATTCACAAATGTTATTTTCTAAAAACTGAAAGTCAAACAAAAAGAAAGAAATGCTTTTTGTCAATGGAGTTTATTCTTACTCTAAAGAGAAAGTAGAACAAATTAAAATTAAAAAGGTTTTACATCACATACAGATGTACAAAGTATAGAAAATATGCAGTGTATTGAACTAGAAGTTCACAGTTGATTCACAGTTGAACAAATTCAAAACTAGAACACATACAGTAAACTGGAATATAAAGAGTGAAATGCAAGATCTGTCAATTTTTCCTTTAACATTGAGTCTTGAGTTCTTCCAATTCTTTCGTCGTCTGGTGATATTGTACGGTAGTCTCCGTCAACTTGAAGGAAAAGATTAAATATCACTATTTTACTCATTTTGCGACAAACCAGATTATATAATTGAATGAACTGGTAATTACATATATAGCTTAAATATAATATGCAGCCTATAAAAAGCGGGATTATGCAGCTATAACAGCTTTGCAGAGGAGGCAAAAATAAACGACCTCAGAGCCTCATATTGCATTCATAATATTACTCACAATGTAATGACATTTGGTCTTACCATATCACGGAGATGTTCAATCTTAAGTTTCAATCTTTTATTCTCCTCTTCCAGCTTTTTCTTGCACTCCTGAACTTCTCCAATAGACATATTTCCACCAGATTCTGGTTTCAAAAGGAGAAAAAACAGAGTTTATGCTGTGTCTGTCAAGGCAGGTGAGTTAGCAAACCCAGACGCGGACCTCTCGCTTAAGTTGAACAGTGCCTTTATTTACAGTGAAGAAAAACAAGTCAACAGTTATCCACAGTGCAAGTCCTTTTAGTGATCCTCTGCCTTTTCCCCCCGTGATGCGTGGTAGTGCGTCAGTGTCCACAAACTCCTGAAACTCCGTGAAGTCTCTCTTTCAGTCTCTCACTCTCATTCCTCCTCCTGGGAACAGGCAAAAACAAACACGATTAGCTTCCCTCCGCTAGCTAGCACTCTCCTAACACTCTACGCTTGAGTCACTACCAGGCTTGGTGCAATACTCCAGCGCTGTCTGTCGCTCAGCCACACCATTAAATAGTCCTGCCAACGATGGTGGCTGATTGGCAGCAGCTGGAGAGGAATCGGTCGCAGGTGAGGCAGCTCAGAGCAGCAGCGCTTTTGGGTCGGAGGTCTCTCGGTGAAACGCGACCTCTGTAACAATCGCAGCGGAGTCGGAGAAAAACAGAGCGAGAGAGAGGAGAACTATGGGCTCAAATTGTGGTTATAAATATTTTGTACTTGTAAATCAGTTTTGTATGTGTAAAAAGAATTTGTGTGTAGGGCTGGGCCATATCATACCGTTCACGGTAACACCGGTATAATGTTGGGCAACAATAGGAAAATGAAATATCGCAATAGAATATGGGTAAAACGCGCATGTGCAGTGCCTTTGTTTTCATATGCACATGGCGGGAAAAGCATGGCGGCGATGGAGAATAAGAAGGGGGAAAGTGGATTGTTGAATGAAACGGATGAACCAGAACTGGTTTGTAAAAATGCTGCAACTTCAGTGGTGTGGAACTGGTTTGGCTTTCGTCCGTCAGATACACAACAAAGCACTATTTTTGGTAGAGCATGCTAGCGGGACGTTGTTATTACCGTGTTTTTTGGAAAATACGGCACACTTAAAATCATCCATCCATCCATTCGCTTCCGCTTATCCTTTTCAGGGTCGCGGGGGGTGCTGGAGCCTATCCCAGCTGTCATAGGGCGAGAGGCAGGGTACACCCTGGACAGGTTGCCAGTCTGTCACAGCCCTGTAACACTTAAAATCGATCCTTTGATTTTTCTGAAAATCGACAGTGCCCCTTATAATCCCGTGTGCCTTATGTATGAACTCTGGTTGTGTTTACTGACCTCCAAACGGTTTTATGTGCTACACGGCGCTCGAAAATCTGTCAAATGTTTTAGTACGACTTTGCTAAGCTACGAAGCCGCACTGCTTGATGGATTGTCGGAGCATTACGGCTATCGTAGGCAGGAGCCTCGCGGAGTGATACATACTGTGCTTCAACATAATATTACCGTATTGTGTGTGTATAACCTCTTTTTAAGTTTTGTGGATATTATACATGATTATGCTGAGGATATGTCGGCCAGTTTCCACTGGAAATGCCTTTTGGTTAAACTGTCAGCGAGGAATTTGCATTTGCACTGTTGCATTTTTATATAACTTTAATGCACATAACAAACAGCTGCTTGTTTAAGTGAAAATACATTGATGGTTTTTTGTTTGCACTAATAAAGTTGTGGAGTTGTAAAGTATTCTGTCTAGTGTCAATTATATCATCAGTTATATCGTTATCGCAAATTTTCAAATGTATATCGTGATAAATATTTTTGGTCATACTCTGCACTCAAGCTTCAAGTTACAAGTACGAATTTTGACCCTATTTTTCATCCCTATATCTGATTGGCCAATGTCATGTCAATCACAAATTGTTGTGGAAATGACAGTCTTCACTAGTGGGGATAGTTACAAAGCTTTCTTAGTTATGAATTAGCAATAGATGTTTTTATTGAACATTTGAAGATACAAAAAAAACAGAAACTCTTGTAGAGGACATAAAGTCAGACATAGAAACGACAAGGAGCAGGTGCATCTAGTACAGGTAGAGCTGCTGCAAAAAACCACAGAGCCCAGCAGCCAGCGCAACAAATTCTGGCTCCTTGGCTTTTAGTTAGCAGTTAGCATTAGCAGAACATGCTGCATCCGATGTGAAAGGACCTTTAAGCTGAGCACTGTGACTCACAGCCATGGTCCTTGAAACTTGAGTGCAGAGTTTCACACGTATTTTTTGGCTAAGTCCACACATAAATCTTTTTTACGCACACACAAATTCTTTTTACACATACAAATGCTGATTTACAAGTACAAAATATTTATGACCACATTTTGAGCCCATAGAGAACACACACACACACACAGGCAGGTCGACCGGTCGGGACACCGTCCGACCCTGACAGTGTTGGCCACACGGAGGCAGACGTTTATAATAACACACACACACACACACACACACAGAACTGAAAGGTAATTATTCAGAAAGCCCATTACCTGTAATCCACCTTCCCTCTTCAAATTTCAAGACCTGACTTCCAAGGTTCATGACAGGAGGTCCACACTCAACCAGCTCCCTTTCTCGAGTTGAACGATTCAGCTAAAAAAAGATGAAAAGGTATAAATAATAGTGAATGCTATCTCTCAGGATGTCATGCAGATTAACCACCCTAAACGTGCTCTAGTGTTTCCAGTGTGTCAGTTAGGGCTGTGCAATATGACCAAAATCTCATATCCCGATATAAGACATCTATCGTCCTGATAACGATATAAATCACAAAAATTTAACATTTTCTGTAAATTCTGTGAATCTTGGGCAGCTCGATTTGCGTGAAGTGTTTCCAGCTGGGCGTCGTGTACCTGAAGTCGAGTGCAGTGTTGCCAACTCCTCAGTAAGGAAAATCGCTATTGGCTGTCCTAAAAGTCGCTAAATGACGTCATCGCCTAATTTGCATAATTGGTCATGCTAATGTAATTGTAACCTATGTTGTTGGAGAGAGAAATAACATCGTGGAAGAGACATAAAGTGAGTAAAATACGTCCTAAATGCATCTAGAGTTTGTTTAGAACTACAAATTAAATTTTTTTTTAGCAATTATTGTTTTTTTAATGCCACAATTACAACCCTGCTCCTTTATCCGGGCTTGGACCGGCAAAAGAGACCCGAAATAGGCGCTCTGGTGGAGTTACTTTGTGTGTGTGTGTTTATAAGTAGTTTTAAACCTTGTGATCCACAAAACAGCATAACAGTAAAAGAAGAACAGTCAGTGCGGGAACAGCGGCTTCGCTCATGCGCGATTCATTTGCAGTTTGGACGCATAGGTGTGAACATCTTCTGCCTTGATAGCAGCTGGGGGAGGACTATCCTCCGCCCGTGAGCGCTTTGGCACGGGTGAGGTGCCCACGGCAGCACCGCTGCTTGTTGAGAGTAAGAGTGATACGTGCTTTCACGTCAAAAAGTCGTCATAAATAAGGCTCCAATAACACCAGAAAAAGTCGCCAGATTTGTCGCTAGTCGCTTTTTAGAAAAATTGTCGCTAAGGGGGTCTGAAAACTCGCTAAATATAGCGACAAAGTCGCTAAGTTGGCAACACTGGTCGAGTGTTATAACCGATGCATGAAACGATACATTTTTAGACATAAGTTGTAACGGCCGCCATTTTCTTTGTGAGTATTTATTACACAGCGTGCTGCGGGGAAAAGCCCGTTCTAACGTTTGAGTCCAAGGTTTATTTTTTAGCACCTGACGGCTCTTTTTTGCTTCTCATCCATAAATACTCTGCATACTCTTTCACGTGATTCTGTTTATTTTGAAAAGTCTCAACAGGCTCTTGAGCTTTATTGTGAAAGGTTTATGTGGAAAATAAACAAGCGGACGTTGGAGCCACACAATGGTTTTACCGTTGTTGTTGCTAGACAACGCATAAAGCTTGTCCGTCCATAATGTGGTTATATTAAATATAAGACAAAGAGAGAATTTTAAGAAATGAATATAGCCACTACAGTGACCATCAAAACGATGAAAAAGTATTGCCGTTATAATATTGTCATCTGATACATATTGTAGCGGGTCAGGGCTATTTTGGGGACCAGAGACAGAGAAGCCGGGCTTCAGGCAGCTGCCGCTCAACAGACTTCGGACGCCGGTGGCTCTGGATTATCTCTACTTGCCTCAAACCCCAAACAGCCCTGACCCGCTACAATATCGTTACATCGAACAGCGATGTCAGTGATGGTAAAATTCATAAACCCACCAAGTAGGTGCTGGACAACACGCGGGAGTTACGTCGAGGACTCCTTTTAGGCGTAAACAGAGACATCCTCAGTGATTTTTAAGGTCCTGTATCAGGGATGGCACAGGACTGGGAATGACTATCTTTAAGATAATGCTAAGATAAAGATTCTCCTTCTTAAAGAGTGGCCTGTGGCCACTGCGCAAGCGTGAATTTTCCATTTCTCCAAAGTAGGCAATCCTGAAATATGACATGACACAAACTATTTGGGAAAAAATGTCCACAATAATACCTTTAGAGAAATTAAAATTTAATCCACTATTTTACTGCTTTTTGTGGTGGTACCGTATTCACATTTTACTACTCAAGTTTGAATTTCATAAGTTCGTCCTGTTTCAGAATAATAATGGAACGGAACATCACCATGGTGATCTTTTACCTCCTTGCGGTACAACGCTTTAATATTTTATTCATATGAGCTCAAATAATAATAAAAAAAACCTCCAGTAGTATATAAGGGCCACCTTTGTGGGTGACGGGAGGGGTGGGGGGTATGGCCCCCACATCCCCATCAGCGTCCTCCAGAACTGGCACCTTTTGCACGTATGAGAACGCGCATATACACACTCATGAACTGGTCTTAGCACAGAAGCCCGTGGAGCTTCATATTTAACTTCAGTGTGTGAAGAGGACTCTCCATTTAATAATAGCTGTAATAAAATGTTATGGTCAACTGTATCAAAAGCTGCACTTAGGTCTAGCAGGAAAGATTTCAACATTTCAATATGAATGAAGGCTGAAAAACTGATTAGATTAATGTCTGATGATCTTTTCTGTGCTTTTTCAAGTTTGTAACACCGAACATACTAAAGGATGATTTAAGGTTCACAGGAACAGTTTAATTAGACACACGTTTACTATTTTTCTTTATATTCTTGCTTCCATCACTGACATGTTCGGTATGATTACTATCAGAGGAGAAAAGAAACCCTGTGTAGTTTAAAAACTTTAATTTAATCAAACTGAAATGTTGCTGAACTCTGATGGACGTGTCCTTTAATCTTGTCAACAAAATCCTTAATTTTCTAAATCTGACATTTATCACCTTGTAAAATGTTCCCTCTGCTTCTGTTGCACATCTCCCCCGACACTCTCTGCTTCACCTGTCCTGTGCAGCTGGTCCAACCTCTGCCTCCTTAAACTGGTGTGTTTAAATCACTTTACCTCTGTTGTGAACTTCACACAAGGTTTGTGGTAACAAAATCAAACTGACGAGGATCTCCTTTGAAAAACACACACTGTCGAGACAAAATAAAAACAGACTGCTCAAAGTAAAAGCAGAGCCCTCACCGCTGGTAGTACAAAACACAGTGACAACGTGCGTATTAGATACCCTCACTCCAAAAGCATAAATATTTTAAAAAATGAATCTCCAAGAATATCATCCTAAAAAATGGCACTGAGGGGGGTGTTACAGTGACAGAAACGCAGCCAAATTTTCAACTGAAAATGTTGAATTTTAGTTAAAACAATACTCTGTAGTTTGATACTGTTGTTACAGACAAACATTAAAGCCATAAAATGACTTTTGAGAGCGGCTAAAAACTATTGAACAACAGCAATGTTGAGCCTGTTCCAAAATTTGAATGTACATGTGTTGAAGGTGCGGCTCTTGTTGAATTATTAAACATATTTTTCTTTCATCTGTAGAGCCACAAAAAAAAAAAAACTTTTCATTTTCTTCTGCTTAAATATCAGCCTCTGGTAGCTCTACTTATCATTGCTGAGTCAGTTGTCTGTGCTATTTTTTTTCAAGGTCGATTATTGGTAAGGGTGAATTTATGTGTTTGGTTACTTGCTTAACCTCCTAGGACCTGGCGTCCACATATTTGGACATCACCTTTTGGGTTATTTAGACCAAAATACTAAATTTTGCTCTGCAAGGGCCTGATATCCACTTATGAGGACATTATACTGCCACTGTTCTATTGAAATTTTAAACAAATATCCTCATATGTGGCTCTCATTTTTGTCAGAAACAAAAATCAGGTAAAAAAAAATCTGGCAATTCTTGGTTTTTACATTCATCAGGTCCCAATATGCCCAAATATCAAAGAGAAATTAAAAATCAAAAATTAAAAAAAGTTCGCTTTTACATCACAAAATGTTAGAAATATAAGCCGTTCATAACAACCTGAAAGGTTGGGAGTTTAAAATGCAAACCAATGGAAGCAGAAGTAGAAGACTATAATGTCACAGAGTGTCTATTATTGTCAGAATCAGGAAGACTTTATTTATCCCAAGGGGCAATTAACATACAACAGAGCAGCATGATGTTGAACATAAGGACAGTAAGAACAGGCAATAAGAGTGAGATAATAAATACACAGAATATACAGTATATACAGTTTTAAAATTACAGTTTTAAAATAAAAGTGACTGAAAGGTGAATAAATAACTGTAAGTGACTAAAAGTGAATGAAGTGTCGGTAGTATAAGAAGAGTGTAGTTTATGTTTCTGGTGTGGGAAATGGTCTGATGGCTGGAGTTAAAAAGCAGAGTGGCTTTGGGGACAAAGGTGGCTCTCCAAAGTGTGCTGCAGTCTGTTCCTGTTCTGAAGGCTGAGGGAGTGGAACCAGCAGGTGATGGAGAAGGTCATGATGCTTTCCAGGAAGGCATAGTAAAAAGTCATCATGATGGGTGTGCTGACTCCAAAGGAGCTGTTTCCTAAGGAGGTATAGCCGTTGGTGGCACCTCCTGAGAATCTCCTCTGTGCTGGCAGAGAATTTCAGGAGGTTGTCAAAGATGGTTCCCATTTATTTGTACTCCTCAACTACCTCCACTGGCTTCCCGTGGATGGTGGTGGTGACTGAAGCAGCCAGATCCCTCTGCCTACTGGAGAAGGTCACCACCATCTCTTTGGTTTTGCTCACGTTCAATTCAAGTTTGGAGCTGTCACACCACTCTACAAACTCCTGCAGAGTGGGCCCGTGGTGCTGTGAGGGGCCTGACAGCAGTGACGGGAGAACTGTCTCGTCAGCATATTTCACCAGGCGACAGTTGGGCTGTGTGGATCTGCAGTCATCGGTGTAGAGGATGAAGAGCAGGGGGGAGAGCACACAGCCCTGGGGAAGCCCGTGGAGGTGGAACGGAGACCGGAAAGAGAGTTGTTGACCCGAACTTTCTGAGTCCTGTTGGTCAAAAAGTCCAATATCCACAGGATTAGCTGATCATCCAGGTGAATTAGGAGGAAAGTTTAGTGGCCAGGATATGAGGCTGCAGAGTGTTGAACGCTGATGAGAAATCAGCAAACAGAAGTCTGGCGGAGGAGTCAGGGAGCTCCAGATGTTTGTGGATGGAGTCCAAGATGAAGAGTTTTGCATCATCGACACCTCTGCGTGCACGGTAAGCAAACTGGAGGGTCCATCAGGGGGTCAGTTGCTCTTACGATGTGCTGTTTTATGATCTTCTCCGTGGCCTTCATCACCAGGGAGGTGAGGGCCACAGGACGAAGATCATTCAGAGACTTTGGGTTGTTTCTTTTGGGGATGGGGATGACTGTGGGGTGTTTCCACAGCTGGGGGACGGTGTGACTGTCAATTGAGTGTTGAAATACACTCAGAAAAATAAAGGTGCCAACTGGAACCAAAAGTGGTTCTTTAGACTGATGCCATAGAAGAACCTTTAAAACAATGGTTCTTTGAAGAACCATTTCTTTCAGTGGTTCATTGAAGAACCTTTAAAGGTGCCTCAAAGAACCATCAAGAAATGGTTCTTTGAGGCACCTTTAATGGTTTTTCAAAGAACCTTTTTTAAAATGGTTCTTTAAAGAACCATTTTAAATCTTTCAAAATAAAATGTATCATAAATTGAATTTGAATAGGGTGAAATAAATACGAGCACAGCATAGACATATATTAATGGTTTATTGCCATTTCGTAGTATACCAAAAGACAAAAAGGCATTTTAACCCTCAACACCACATCACTACTAATACATGTCACATATTAGTCATTGAAACAGTAATAATTAAACATTTTTACTATACTATAAATAAATATATGTAAATACTATAGCTATAGATAACACAACAATTAATGCATGTATTGTTTAATAAATAAAACATCAGAAAGTGATAAAAACACATTAGAAATAGCAATAGCTTCATAACAGACCAATAAATCAAGACATTTTCATCAGCAGATGTTTGCATGTTCAGTAAAAATATTTCAACAACAAGTTTTTGATTAAAATGATCAATGAACTTCAGCTTTACGTTATGTAAGGTAAGTTTCATGTTGGACTCATGGTCCTTTGTTAGTCAAGTTTAGGACAATGTCTCTTGACGTATGTATCATATCAAATATATGTCATATCAAAACAACCCCAACACCTGCAGTTGTTTCAGTTTTTCACAGGTGTTTCCTGTCAGCTGGTCAACCTCACACAGGTGGACATCCATATCAGCCAACCAAACGACAAGCTGCTCCCTTTGTGCTTCAATTCCCTCCCACTCTGAGACAAGGAGCTGAGAGAGAGAAAACAAGGGTCAATTATAAAGAGGAGAGAAAAGTGAAACCCTCCTGAGAAGGTCTGACTCGCATACCTGCAGTCGACCTGTGATGGACTCCGGTTTGGCGTTCACGTCATCCCAGACGTCAACACACTCCCTCGCTGTTGCCAGCAGGAGGTGCAGATTTTTTTGCTATTCTTTTCTAAGTCCGGGCTTGATCACGTGGAGGTATTTGGAAAACTTTTTTGGCCAGCGGACGACTGTTGTCTCGCAGAAAGTCAAATCAAATGTATGCGATACACAATCAATTCACAAGAACACTTTATAAAAAACAAGTCCAGTTCTTGCCTGATTTCAACTGAATTCTGCATCTAAACAGGGTAACAGAATTAAAACAAGTGTTTGCAGCAAATGTGAGCACAAAGCCTCACTTTGTAAAAGCCTGCTATTAAAGTTCTCCTCTATGCAGACAACGTTCCTGTTTTCAAGGCACAACTTGGATCTGCTGTACAAATCTTATGGATACACGCTAAATGAAACAGTAGTGTGCACAACTCCAGATTCTGATCCCTCATCCTAATATGGTCCCAAAAGGCTCACAAAAACCCACATAGCAATAGCAAATAAAGCAAATGTTGAGGCTTCAAAATACAAAGTCCATAAACCAATGGCTGACATGGGTTTTATCATAAGGGTGATAAATATACAACATGTGTTTTTAAGACTAAAAGTATAATACAGATTTTAGACTGAGAGATTTGATGTTCATTTACCTGCAGATGCACTATACGTGCCTGCTCCATGGTTTTCCACAACATTTGGCGCATCACTATTTAATACAGGTGAACTACAACAAGGTCATCTTTCTTTGTGAGAGGACAATATTAATGAAAGCAAACCTCAATGACATCATAGAGATCCCTAAAGATGCTCCTGCTGCTTCTCTTCCTCCTCATCCTAAGCTTCCTTCTCCTTGTCCTCGACTTCCATCCAATTGTAACTCAATCTAAGTGTGTTTCTCCCTCCTCTTCCTCATTTTGTTGGAGCTGTGAACAGAATTAGTGTGAATCTGAATTAATTTGTGCAAACAAGAAAAATCTACAGCTTTTTGGTCAGAGGTGGTCTTGTGATTTAAGCCGGGTAGATTTATGTGTTGATGCTACCTGCTTCTTCTCTACGACTGGCTGCTGAGTGATATTTACACCCTGGCTGGATTACAAACTTTAACCACGTGCTGAACTTTGGCCCAGCGTTGATACCTCTTGTTAGTATAATGACTTCTTCTTGGCTTAATGTATGATAGTGGATAAATGAAATGTACAAAGAAAATTTGACTATATTACAAAAGGACATTATAATGTCCTTTTGTAATATAGTCAAAGATATATCTTGGTAACATCAAATGGCCGGAGCATAACTTGTCAACTAGTCCGAAAATAAGTTATACAGGAACAGTCAGAGAAACACCTTCTCATGTGTCACATTTCTATTCATTCAAAACACTTATGCATAGCTGTGTTTTATACAGCTCTTACAGGATTCAAAGTACAGGCTCATGTGAGTATTTAATGTACGACTCAGCTCTACTGAATTTCTGAGTTTCTAGAGCAGACACAGCTCACATCACAACAGGCTTCAGGCGCCATATTAGTGACTTTAACAATATAAATTTTAATTTCGGTCTAGCTGACATTAGGTTATGTACGCAGCACGCAACAGAACCACATATTTTATAAGCCAAAGGTTCAAAATAGTTGGGAGCACCTTCACTTAATTATAACAGTGGTTTTGTTAGGAAAACCGTTCTGTATACCGGATACTAAATTGCGTTAACATCAACGGCTAACGTATCTAACATAGCTAACCGTTATTGTTAGCACAGCATTAACAGCAAGCTACAATGACGAGTAACAAAAACAAAACAGTAAAAAGGTTTTAATGAAAATGTTTTACCTTTTCCAACAGTCCCAGAATCCAGAGCTTCAAAGACCAGCAGGTACTGAAGACTGTTATCCATTTCGCTGTCACCGGCCGTGAGAAAGTGTTTTTTCCCTTAGAAAGTTCAAGGCCCGCCGGTCGCGCAATCTGTTTGCGCATGCGCATCCCAACGATTGCCCCCTCCCTTTCGGGAGGTTGCCATAGTACGACTGTTGTAACGTCTCTCTCTCTCTCTCTCTCTCTCTCTCTCCCTGTCATTTATTTGGCTCGAAACACATATTAACAAATTGCTCAGTGATAAACAACTACTCAGATCATTTACCTAAGCAGTGTGCTTTGTCAAAACTAAGTGTGTCGGTATGTGTTCATTACACATAAGTTTGTTCATTACACTGACATTCTGTTGTGCAATTGTTATTTAGTTGTATTTTAGAATTTGACTTTACATACTGCTGGGTGGTTTGTAAAGTTTACAATAACTAGTATTATCATTATGCTATATTTTCTAATATATATAATAATCTCAAAAGTAATGCCTTGAAACAGAAAATAGTAATACTTTATTAAAATTTAAAACAGTACAGTATTTGAATGTGTGTCTTGTGTCTACTGTTTGTTAACTCACCATATTCATAAACGTCTTAATAATAAATTCCATATTCTATTACCACATTATTTGTGATCAATGGGTTTGCGGGGTTAGGGGTGTGGGGGTGTAGGGTCTTTAGGCTTTGGCCCCCACCCCTGCCACCAGTATATTTTTAAGTATTTCTAACTTTTATTTGAATATTCAGTTTCCTACCATCTGCTCTTAAAGGGTAATTGCCAGGTAACCCGTCCTCCCCCTTCGCACACACATGCACACAAACAAAACACACAGTATAATTCACAGCCTCATCATAGTGAATAAATATTTATGCCATTTTACACCATCAAACTTAGATAGCTAAGGATGAAGAACCTTTTGTTCTTTAAAGAACTGTTCTGCCTTTTATAACTTAAACTGGATATTATAGTTGTAAACTGCCCTAGAGCTCCCTCTAGTGGCCGCTTTGTAATATGGGTTTGGTTACTTTGGGAAGGGAAAAAAGAGAACGTGAAGAAGAAATCAAAGATGGCGGAAAGTGATGCCGTAATGTTATCGTTCTAAGCTGATACGGACCTTAAAATGTTGTTGCCTTGGACAAGATATGTCTGTAAGTAGGAGTGACGATAAAATAATTATTATCTTTTGTTTTTTGTAAAAATGGTACGATAATTTGTACATTTGAAAGTTTTATCTTGTTAGCTTGCAGTAAGAGTGTAACAAGCTAGTTTACAATGTTAGTTAGCTAATACAGTATTTTGTACTTTCAGTTTTACGATGGTCAAAGAGAAGGCAATGGTCAGAGGCCATTCTTCAATAAATCAGCGCAAAAAGGAAAATAAGTCTGGTTATTGGAGCATCGTTATCTCGCTGTCTAGCTGGTGAAACTAAGAAACTCAGGGCGAGGACAGCACAGTAAAAAGACATTAGCGCAGCGGGCACAACCGCGAGGAGCTATATTCAGCGCATCAGTTATGAGCCTACGGTCAGGAAAGCAATATCAACTGGAACTTCCAGAAGAGGAAGAAACACCAGAGCAAAGAGAAACAGAACAAGTGCACAACGCAGAGGATATGGAGAACAAGGATAATGCAAGCAACACAGACACACAGGCGGAGTCTAGACGCTCGCGTACATCCAAGCGTTCATCCACAAGTTCTGCAGCACTTAAAGCACGAGCAAAAGCAGAGATTGCACGTGCACAGCTGGCGTATTCAGAAAGAGAAGCAGCTATAATGAAACAAAAAACTGAACTTGAGGCTAATTTACATGTTTTGAGTTGTCAAAAGGCTGTTGCAGTTGCAGAAGCAGAGGTTGCAGTTTATGAAGAAGAGGAGGAGGGACTCTCAAAAAGTGAACTGCGCTATCCATTGGTGGGACCACCCGCTAGTCCAAAACAACGCACAGCAGAGTATGTACAAAAACACTCAGATATTTGCCTTGAAGGATTCAAACTAAAAGTAGATCCACTTGCCTGTCACAAAGCTGCACGTGAACAATGCGAAATGGCTATGAATGCAGAGACAGACAATGACGGCTCACACAGTGCTCAAAAGGCTAATGTTAAAGTGGAACTCCAAACACAACAGAGAGAGAGACTGGATTCCCCCAAACCTTATCCGTACAACACTCTTCAAACATCAACAGAGATACAGGGTGTCCAGGATATTACAAGGTACCTGACACGGAGGGAAATGTTAAGTACTGGACTTTTGCAGTTTGATGACCACCCAGAAAACTACTGGGCGTGGAAGGCATCATTTCAAAGTGCTATTAAAGACTTGCACGTTACAGCTCAAGAGGAGCTAGATTTAATGGTCAAATGGCTTGGAGTTGAGTCTGGTCAGCAGGCCAAAAGAATCCGATCAGTCCATGTCTTTTTTTTCTTTTTTTTTTGTCTGTCCCATTTGGTTCTTTAGCCGTCAGAATTGTTGTCTGAAGACCAACAAGGATACCAAATGGATTTATTTTGCCAAATGGATCATCATGGCATTGCCGTATTGGTCCATTTGATCAACTTTTGTTGTTATTATTTATTTTATTTTCAGTAGTTACAGATGAGACAGACATGATTGGGGGATAGGAAAGGGAGAAAGAAAGAGAGGAAGGAAAAGAAAAACAGAAGGGAAGAGGGACAGTGAGAAAGGGCACTTACAAAGACAAAGAGAAAAAAAAAAAAAAAATCTCCTGGATCACCTGTTGAGAGAAAAAGAATAGAAAACAAGCAAAAAAAAAAACAAAGCAACATACTAAACACAACACCATCATGTTAATCTAGCTAAGTGTAAACAGCAATAAATACTAAATATTGAATGTTGTTGTGCAGCACGCAGGACAGACAGCGCACAATGTGCTTTGAAGTAGCAGCTAAGAAAGGTGTAGTTTATGTCTACGAACAGTGAACACCCATGTGCACACCCGTGTGGATCAGCGCGCTTGTATACAGAAGGTTTCCCCATGTAACGGTCTGCTAGAGGGTGTGGAGGGCCATAGCCCCGTCCCCCAGGGCATGAAGCAGGTATGGAGGGGATCCAGGCTCCAGACATCCAGGGACCCCAGAGTGCGAGAGCCCAAGGAGTACCACCGGAGGGGCATCCGTGCCACCCTCCTGGGAAGGGCTGAGGAGATCCCCAGACGAGGGGTCACCCAGTAGCCACGGAGCCGAAGCCAGAGGGGGCTGCACTGGCGCGCCCGCCGGCTCTGCCGGCAGCCAGCTGTGCCAGAGTGAACCGAGCTGCAGGCCCCGAGGCCGGAGGTTCGAGGGCCCCATTTGCCCCGGAAGAGGCCTGACCGAGCGACAGGCACCAGGCCCCGCCAAGTAGCCACCGGGAGTAAGCTGGTGTATACCTGAGTGCCCAGCCCCGGACACCAAGAACCACCAATGCACCGACCCCTGAGTGCATCAGTTACCGGCAGGGAGTGTGGTGAGGGGAGATAGGCCTCCACACTTTGGAGGGCCTGGGTGTTCCCAGGGAGGTGGAGTCTAAGACCTGACCTGACATATAAACACAGACAAACAGGCACACACAGACACAAACATGCATTCCCACCCTCATGCACACATGTACAAACATTCAGCACTCATCCAACGTAGGAATAGACATATATGCACATGTACACACAATCGCACTCCCCAAACATACTCTATACCCCGGGTCCAGGTACCCTCGCCCCCAGAGGGGGAAACGGCACCCAGACCCAAGAGATGTGACCCTTTCCCCCGGGGTGGAGGCAAGCAGACCGCCCCAGGCCTCGCAGAAGCAGGGAGGCCAATCTGTCAGCCAACACCTCCTCCCAGCGCCCCGCCCCGATGGCTGGCAGAGAACGGGGGTGTGTGAAGACCCCATACCTCCCTCCTCCCGCTCATGTGTAGTGTTGCTGCGTGTTGTTCTAAAATGCATTTAAAACAGGGGAGGACATGGTGCTGCTGCCGGAGAGCAGCAGGTGTTAGCACGGCCCCTCCCGAGAACCCTCAATGTCTACATGGATTTAAAATTGAGAGGTGGGCACCGGCGCCAGAGGTAAGGTTGAATACACAGACCATTCACTGGACGCCGTTGGCGTGGTCACCCTCAAGGCCCTATATATATGTGTGTGTTATGACAGTGTGAATAATGTGGATGTCTAAGTTGTGGAATAAAATTGAGGCACAGGTGGCCAGAAGGGGACAGAGGGGGGGGATGTCTCCCCTGCACCCTGGTGACACACCCACACCCCAAGGCCCTACCTGTGTGGGTGGGTGTGGTGGAGCGGGAAGAGGGAGGCAGCCGGGGATGGGGAGGAAAAGAAAGGAGGGGCAAGATGCTCCTCCCTAGGGCCAGCTCCCCCGCTGACCCCAGTAGGCACCCCCGTCCTCTGGCACCCGCCAAGGCAAGGGAGTCCAGGCCCATCCAGACCGGGGCCTACGGTAGCAGCACCGCCAAGCCCCACAGGAACCAGGGAAGCCCACCCTACCCCACCGCAGAGGAAACTGTACCCACCCTAACATTCAATCATCTCCCAGACTACACAAGACAACAGACACCCAGGTTAGGTTTGTTCTCCACCTCTCCTATGTCTCTCCCCCACCTGCAGAGTGGACTTCTGCAAGGATGGAACAACCTCCCCGCCAGTTAAAGAGCCCCCCAGTTAGGCCGATGCACCAGAGGCCCCCTGCGCCAGGGCTGAGCCCCCGTGCACCCACCCGCCCACAACCTCGGCGACACACCGACTAGGACCGAAGCCCCCAAGGCCCAGCCAGAGCCCC
Organism: Pelmatolapia mariae; assembly: GCF_036321145.2. Lineage (NCBI taxonomy): Eukaryota > Metazoa > Chordata > Actinopteri > Cichliformes > Cichlidae > Pelmatolapia > Pelmatolapia mariae. The sequence continues at coordinate 43,896,923 of NC_086244.1, forward strand.
ATCACGGAGACGAAGCACCCCCGAACCCCAAGCCCCCCCGCCTGCCCCGGATCCACTCAGGGGCAGCCAGGCCACCAGGCCAGTAACCTACCTCCGCCAGCACAGACCATCCCCCAACCCCCGCTGCACGCAGCCACGAGGAGAACACCCTCTAAGAGCGACCAGAGCCACTGACCAGATTATGACCACAACCCCCCGGGTTGAGCCCTCCCGGGATAACGTCTCTAGGGGTCCTCCAGGCGCCCTAAGCCCGTCCCAACCTCCACATCAACCACAATAGCTAAGACGGGACCAAACCACGACCCCCCACCCCCTCTAGGTGACGGAGCCGATCAAAGGAGCCCAGAGGGATTGATCTAATGTGGTGGCAGAGGCTGTTTCAAGACTAATGTGATCTATTAGATGGTTTCTATATTGGCTAGAATTAAGATTATTTTTATTTTTCCAGTTCATGAGGATCGTTTTCTTGGCGATGCATAGGGCAGTAAAAACCATGTGGACTGTATTAGTTTCTGTAGTGACATCATCCAATTTTCCCAGCAAGCATACTAAAGGGGAGGCTGGAATTTTACATTTCAGACACTTTGATAAGTCTTCACATATCTCACGCCAAAACTTCTGAACTGGTGAACAGAACCAAAGAGCGTGGATGTAATTGTCTGGTGTGTTGCCTTGACAGTGTGAGCAGTTGTTGGAAGATGTAAAGCCCATCTTGAACATCCGATGACCAGTATAGTGCACTCTATGTAGTATTTTGTATTGTATTAATTGCAGACTGGGATTTTTAATCAATTTAAAGGTTTTTAAGCACACCTGAGACCAGAAGTTTTGGTCTAAGCTTACTGATAAATCTGCTTCCCACTTTGCAATAGGAAGGGATACTGATTCATCTATTTTAGAAAGTGTTCTGTATATTTTAGATAATAATTTGGGGGATTTAAGAGTAAGAAAATGTACCACACTTGGTGGTGTTTGTAATTCAGCTTGACTGGGGTAAAATTTCTTTTTTACTATGGATTTAATTTGTTGATATTCTAAAAACCTTTTCTTGTTGATCCCATATTGTGCAACTAGTCTGTCAAATGAAATAAATTCTGTTCCCTCTAATATATGTTCTAAGTATTTAATTCCTTTACAACTCCATTCTGGAAAATTAATCATATTATTGTTTTGTAATATGTCAGGGTTATTCCAGATAGGTGTACGTTTGCATGGGATTAATGAAGACTCATTTTTAGAAACTCCAACCATGCTGTTAGAGAAGAGCTGATGTTAACACTTTTGAAGCATTCATATCTTTTGATGTTTGAGCTGATAAATGGTAGGTCTGAAATCTCTAGATCATTGCATAGTGCCTGTTCAACATCTAGCCAGGGCTCATCTAAGAGGGTATGTTTTAACCATTCTGAAATGAACTGAAGCCTGTTGGCTAAAAAGTATTGTTGAAAATTAGGCAGATCTAATCCTCCTTTATCCTTAGTTCTTTGTAGCGTTTTTAAGCTGATACGCGGGGGTTTATCTTTCCAAAGGAATTTAGAAATATATGAATCCAGAGATCTGAACCAATCTTGTGATGGTTTGTTAGGGATCATTAAAAATAAGTAATTTATTTTTGGCAAGATCATCATTTTTATAGTGGCGACCCTTCCCATGAGTGATATGGGTAAAGATTTCCATCTAGTCAGATCACCTTCTACTTTCTTAAGAAGTGGGATGTGGTTTAATTTAGTTAAGTCTGAAAGCTTAGGAGAAACATTAATACCCAAATATTTAATGCTTCCAGATTGTAGTGGGGCAGAAGAAGAGTTATGGAAGGAGCAGTTAATGGGAAGAACTGTAGATTTTGACCAGTTAATTGAATAATCTGAAACTCTTGAAAACCAGTTTATTAGAGTAATTACCTCAGAAAGGTTGGTTTGTGAGTTTTGCAGAAAAAGCAACACATCATCTGCATAGAGACTGATTTTATGTTCTACGTTCTTACATTTTATGCCCTTAATTGTTGTGGCCTGTCTAAATGCTGCCGCTAGTGGTTCGATAAAAATTGCAAAAAGTGAAGGGGAGAGTGGGCATCCCTGCCTGGTGCCCCTCAGGAGACAGAAGCTGGAGGATGTCTGGTCATTTGTCCTGATACAAGCTGTTGGAGAATTGTATAATATTCTTATCCAGTTTATGAAAGAGGTTCCAAAACCAAATTTGTGTAAAGTTGCAAATAGAAATTTCCAGTTAACTCTGTCAAACGCCTTTTCTGCATCTAGAGATAATATTATGGTTTCAATGTTTTTACTGCATGAGTAGTCTATTAAATTAAGTAATCTACGAGTGTTTGTTGATGAGTGTCTACCTTTTATGAAACCTGTTTGGTCAGGACGAATTAAAACGGGGGTTATTTTCTCTAATCTTTTTGAGAGAGCTTTGCAGATTATTTTGAGGTCTACATTTATAAGAGATATTGGACAATAGCTTGAGGGAAATAAAGGGTCCTTGCCTGGTTTTAGTAGGAGACTAATGTTGGCAGAATTCATATTTGATGGAAGTCTGCCATTTTCCTTGATTTCCTGCAACATTCCGCGGAATACTGGTGCCAAAATTGTCCAGAATTCTTTGTAGAATTCTGCAGGAAAGCCATCGGGACCTGGAGCCTTATTATTGGGCATACTTATCAGGGCTTCCTGGAGTTCACCTGGCGTCAGTGGCGAATCCAGTGCCATTGCTTGACTGTCTAGTAATTTCGGAAGATTTACGTTGTCAAGAAACTGATCAATTTCATTATTAGATGAGTTTATTTGTGGTGAATATAAAGTTTCATAGAAATCCCTAAAAATGTTGTTTATTCTTCCAGGGTCATATATTGTGTTCCCCGATAGATCTTTAACAGCACATATAGTTGTTTTTTCTTTATTTATTTTTAACTGCTTAGCTAGAAATCGACCGGATTTGTTACTGTGTTCAAAATTCTGCAAGCGAAGTCTTTGTACTAGGAATTCTGTTTTTTTATTAATAATTTCATTTAATTCTAGTTTTGTTTTGCATATTTTGTTCATTATTTCTTGATCTTGGTGGGACGCGTAGGCTTCTTCTAAGGATTTGATGTTTTTTTCTAATTCCTGAATATTTTTGTTTTCTTCTTTCTTTTTATGTGATGAGAAAGAAATTATTTTACCTCTCATCACAGCTTTCCCTGCTTCCCATAGAACAGAAGCAGATGTTCCGGGAGTGTCGTTAAAGTCTAAATATGAAGTCCATTCTTTTTTAAAATATTTAATAAAGTCTTCATCTTTGAGCAGTGATGTGTTAAATCTCCAGTTTTTACTTGGTGTGGTATTATTCTTGTGCATCAATGTTAAAGATACAGGAGCATGATCGCTGACAGCTATAGGGTGAATCTCAGTGTCTGAAATGTCACTCAGCAGTGAGCTGCTGACCAAAAAATAATCCAGACGAGAATAGGAGTGATGAACATGTGAGAAGAAAGAATATTCCTTACTGTTGGGGTGGAGGGAGCGCCATGCATCGCAAAGGCCATAGTCGCTCATATACTGTTTGATTATATTTGTGGACTGCCAATTACGCTGAGTTCCTGTTGTGTTGAATAGAATAGAATATTCTTTATTGTCATTGTCATAAGTACAATGAAATTGAGAGATGTCTCTGGTCAATGCAACATTCACGAAAATAAATACTTAAAAACTATGTTGTAAATATTAAAAACTATGTTGTAAATACTGTAGAAAATAAAATAAAGTGCAATCTTCTCATACAGTAAATGCACCCAAGTAATCCAGGCCTAATGCCACATACAGTCATTCAACATACGTCCTAGTTGATATATCACTCAACAATCAAACACTCAGTCAATTTAGCGTATCCAACAAGACATGTCTAAAACATTCCAACAGCAGGGCATAAATAACAGCAGGGGCAGTGAACGTCATCTACTTTTAGTAGCATTGAGACAGGATATTGCAATTGGGTAGAAACTGTGTTTGAGTCTGTTAGTCCTTGTGTATATTGTTCTATACCGTTTACCTGAAGGCAACAGTTCGAACATGGAGTGTCCAGGGTGTGAGATGTCTTTTATAATGTTATGGGCTCTTTTGAGGCAGCGAGAACTGTGTAGGTCTTCCAATTTGAGGAGAGGGCAGCCGATTGTCCTCTGAGCAGCGTTGATTACTCCCTGTAGTGCTTTCTTCTGAGCCACTGTGCAGCTAGCGTACCAGATGCTTATGCAGTACGTTAGTATGCTTTCGATGGAGGCTCTGTAAAAAGACACCAGCAGTCTCTGTGTGATGTTGTTCTTTCTGAGTACTCTCAAAAAGTACAGTCTCTGTTGTGTCTTTTTCAGTAGCTCAGAGGTGTTCACACTCCATGATAAGTTTCCCTCTATGCTGACTCCCAAGAAGCGGAAGTCTGCCACCCTCTCCACACAGTCGTCGTTGATGATTAGTGGTTGAATTTCTGTCTTATGTCTTCTGTAGTCGATTATGAGCTCTTTAGTCTTTTTCGTGTTTAAGAGAAGGTTATTGTCCTTACACCATGAAGACAGCCGCTCCACCTCATCTCTGTAGGCAGACTCATCTCCCCCAGATATAAGCCCCACCACAGTAGTGTCGTCTGCGAACTTTACGATGGTGTTGTTCTGGTGGGCGGGGATGCAGTCATGTGTGTAAAGCGAGTAAAGCAGTGGACTAAGCACGCAGCCCTGTGGCGACCCAGTGCTTAAATTAAGGGCTGGAGATGTGTGACATCCCACTCTCACTCTCTGTCTGCGGTCGGTGAGGAAGCTATTAATCCACTTACAGGTGCTGTGGGGGAGCCCCAAGTCTTTTAGCTTAGCATCCAGTTTGTATGGGAGAATGGTGTTAAATGCAGAGCTATAATCCACAAAGAGCATACGCACATAGCCTATCCATTTCTTCATTTAGTCCCAGGTTGAGGTCTCCCCCAAGAATAAGTGTGCAATCAAGGTGTTCAGAGAGTGCACTAAAAAAACCGTGGAAGAATAAGGGATCATCAACATTTGGACCGTATATACTTACAATACATAGCTTTTTGTTCAATATTGATAGTTTAATAATTAGAAATCTACCCTCTGGATCTATAACTGTATCGAGTACTGTAAAATTAACATTTTTATGTATTAAAATTGCTACTCCCCTTTGTCTAGAGTTATAACAGGCTGCTAACACAGTAGGAAACTCAGGTGTTTTAAGTTCATTTAAACCTGTGACAGGTCTGTGAGTTTCTTGTAATAAAACAACATCTGCCTGTAGTTTTTTAAGCTGGTTAAATATCTTTAACCTCTTTCCTCTGGTGCCGGCTCCATTTATATTCCATGTGACAAACCTCAGTGTGCCCATAATTGTGTGTGTATGTCTAACGATATATGCTGGGTATTTCCTTTAGACAGGTGAAGAGAATGTGGAAACATCACTTGTTTGTGAATAGAAAGAGAGGAAAAAATTGTGGTGAGAGGCTCCATAAGTCTGACTATGTGTGTGAATATTCACTAATATGAAGACCCGTGGCTTGCTTATGTGTCCTGTAAGTCTGTGCGCTGTGTGAGGTTGTTGTAGATGTGCTGCCGTTGAGCGCATGTGTTTGCGTGATCGTGGTGTGTGAATATGCAGAAATAGAGGGTGTTGTTTGTAGGTGAGTGGGGAGGTAGGTGATCACAGCAGTGGAAGAAAAGAGAAAGAAAGAAACCACATTAACTGTGAGTGACAACAAAAAAAAGAAAAGAAACGGAAACATTCTAATTAACACAATAACGGAGGGTAACGGTGTTATATCTGCTATGACATCATATTGATATTACTAGGTCAAACACATGTCAAAGGAGAGCGTGTGAGTGAATAAGAAAAGAGTGTAGCGGGTTCTTATCTGGAGTGCAGTCAATATAACCACGGAGTGGTGCCGGGGTCGGGGTAGAGCTGTCCGTCCACGTAGAGCCGGTCCACGGCGATGACAGCCCGGGAGCCTTTCTGAATAAAACTACGTCGGACTGGGAACAGGACCCTGCGTCGTTCCAGGATTTCTTTGGGGAACTGGTCGTTCACGCTGAAGTCCGTTCCTTTCAGATCCCTGCCGCGACTCTTCACCTGCTCCTTCTGTTTGAATTGGCCGAATTTGGCCACAATGGGACGTGGTCTCCCGGTCCGCGACCTCACGCCCCCCAAGCGATGCACTCTATCGAAGTCGATGTTTTTTACGGTGTCCTCCGGCAGCTTCAGGTGGATTTTAATGAAGCTTTTCACCGTTGCCTCCGCGTCCTCTCCGGGAGATTCTGGAATACCAGAAAACACAAGATTATCTCTCATGCTACGGGCTTGTAGATCGATAACAGATTTTTTTATTTTTTTGTTTTCTATGTTTAGCTGGGTCACGTTATCAGTGAGAGATTTGACCGACTCCCGTAGCGTGGCATTTTCAGCGGCAAGCGTTTCCACCTGCTGCTGGCTGAATTCCAGGGATTCTCTCAGAGATTTAAATTCCCGGTGTAAAATCTCCACCAGGGACAGCCTCGCATCGAAACTGGACAATCGCCTGTCGATTGACTCCAGGATGTCTGCAATGTCTTTGCCGGCAGGCGATGTTGTTCCGGGGGAGTCTGCCGGGCGACATCTCTTCGATGACGGCGTCTCACTTTTGGCCGGGGAAGATGCACTCTGGGCCTTCTTCATTACTATATCTTGGAAACAGCGGTCGATGTAATCTTGGAGAGCGTCTAAACTCTCCCCGTTGTCCTCCAGGGTGTTAGAGATGATAGGACAGAAGTGGTTAGTTATATGACAATTTGATTAGTATATTTGGTACTAGTGAAGCTAAAGAAACTTTGTTAAATTCTACACTACCATTCGTTCTTTTTCCGCCAAATCTCCGGCGTCTGACGTCACCTACTACATGGGTCGCTTACCTTACCCGTCGGTCGCTTACCTTACCCGTCACAGCCTTCTTCCGCCTCTCACCCAGTCCATGTCTTTAATCCAGCTGCAGCTCTCAACCTTGTGTGGCAAAGACTCGAGGAATGTTATGGATCTCCAGAAGTGGTAGAAAATGCACTGTTAAAAAAGATTGAACAGTTTCCCAAACTAAACAACAGAGACAACACAAAGTTAAGAGAGCTGGGTGATGTTCTGCAGGAAATAGAATGTGCAAAAGATGGAGGATACCTACCAGGCCTCTCATATTTGGACACAGCTCGCGGAGTCAAACCCATTGTGGAAAAGTTACCCTATGGACTGCAGGAAAAATGGATTGCAGCAGGAGCAAAGTACAAAGAAGAACATAAAGTTTCTTTCCCCCCTTTCAGTGTCTTTTCAAAGTTTGTAAGACAACAAGCCAAAATAAGAAACGACCCAAGCTTCGTCATCACACCTCCTGCCGACACAAGTTTCAAGAAGGAGAAAAGCTTCAGAGGCAGTAACAGGCAAGTGATTAGTGTACACAAAACGGACATTCCTACAGACACTAGTTCACCTCAAAATAGTTACAGCAAGCCAATAGAAAGCCCTGATAAGGTATGCCCAATACATAAGAAGCCTCACCCTCTTAAAAAGTGCAAGAGTTTTAGAGCAAAGCCCATAGATGAGCGCAAGTCATTTTTAAAAGAGAACAGAATCTGTTTTAAATGCTGTGGCTCTACTCAACATCTAGCAAGAGACTGCAGGGTTCAAATAAAATGCATGGACTGTGGTAGCGACAGGCATTTAGCAGTGCTACATCCAGGTCCACCCCCTGCTCCAGCTGAGAGCTCTGAAGCTGATAAAGATGATGGCGGGGAGACACAGGATAGTGCAATTGCCTCAGTTGTTTCCAAATGCACAGAAGTCTGTGGTGATGCAGATAGCCCACATTCATGCTCAAAAATAAGTCCTGTGTTAGTCTATCCAGAAGGCGAAAAAGAACGGGCTAGAAAGATGTATGCAGTGCTTGATGAACAAAGTAACAAGTCACTAGCTAAGTCTCAGTTTTTTGAGCTCTTTAATATTAAGACACGCTCAGAACATGCTCAGGACTGTCAGATAATGTCGGCAGAACAGCAGTAAACTTCATGATTGAGTCAATGGATGGTAAAGTGAAGCTCCCACTCCCAAACCTGATTGAATGTGACATGATTCCAGATGACAGGAGAGAGATTCCCTCTCCACAAGTGGCCATGAAGTTCCCACACTTACAGAAGATAGCTGAAAAAGTACCTCCTGTAGAAGAACAAGTACCTATTCTGTTGCTTTTGGGAAGAGACATTATACAGGTACACAAAGTCAGAGAGAGAATCAATGGGCCACACAATACACCCTATGCACAGCGTTTGGATTTAGGCTGGGTTATAGTTGGGGAAGCCTGCATGGGGAAGACGCATAAGCCCCCTAATGTGAGTGTTCTCAAAACACATATTCTTCAGAATGGCCGTGCTTCTTACCTCTGCCCATGTCCTAACACGTTTCAAATCAAAGACCAGTTAAACACCACAGCTAACCCCAAAAAGGACAGGGGAAACACAAACACCAATCAACTGGGAGAAACTGTTTTTGACAGGACAAAAGATGACGACAAACCAGCACTGTCAGTAGAGGACAAAGACTTCATTGACATCATGGAGAAGGAGGTGTATCAAAATGAATGTAACAGTTGGGTGGCGCCTTTGCCATTCCGCTCTCCAAGATCAAAGCTTCCGAGTAACAGAGAGCAAGCATTCAAGCGCCTCCAATCTCTCAGAAAGACACTGGACCGGAACCCTGAAATGAAAAGACAATATATCGAATTCATTCAAAACATGCTGGACAATGACCATGCAGAAGTTGCTCCACCTTTGGACTCAAACAAAGAACACTGGTACTTGCCATCCTTCGGTGTGTACCACCCACAAAAACCTAATCAGCTGAGAGTAGTCTTTGACTCAAGTGCAGAATTTGAAGGACAGTCCCTTAACAAAGTCTTATTAAGTGGACCCGACCTAAATAACACACTACTAGGTGTCCTTATGCGTTTTAGGAAAGAGCCTGTAGCATTTTCAGCTGATGTGCAACAAATGTTTTATTGTTTTGAAGTGAGAGAGGATCATAGGGATTATCTGAGGTTCCTTTGGTATGAAGATAATGATCCCGACCAAGGTATTTGTGACTATAGAATGAGGGTTCATGTTTTTGGGAATAGCCCTTCCCCAGCTGTGGCTATTTATTGTATGAGGCGTGCTGCAGTCGAGGGAGAAGAAGAGCACAGACATGATGCAAAGCAGTTTGTAATGAGACATTTTTATGTTGATGATGGTCTCGCATCCACAGCAACAGTGGAAGAAGCTGTTGAGATGCTCACAAGCGCTCAAAAGATGCTGGCACAGTCAAACTTAAGGCTACATAAAATAGCCTCTAATGACCACAAAGTAGTGGAAGCGTTTCCTGCTGCTGAGAGAGTCAAGGATCTAAAAGACTTGGATTTAGAGTTGGACGACGTACCCCTGCAAAGGAGCTTGGGGGTACTGTGGAATCTTAAAAATGACTGTTTTACCTTTCACGTCACCACTGAACAAAAGCCGTTCACCAGGAGAGGTGTCTTGGCCACTGTTAACAGTCTGTATGACCCGCTGGGTTTCGTGTCACCCATCACAATGCAGGGAAAAGCTCTTCTCCGTGAATTGACCTCAGAGCAAAAGGACTGGGATGAATCACTTCCTGCAGAAAGAGAAGATGAATGGAGCAAATGGAGAAGCTCATTGAAGGATCTTGAGCGGCTACAGATACCGAGGTGCTACTTCCCATTCTCCCAGGCCATTGCTGTGAAAAAAGAAATGTGCATATTTTCAGATGCCTCCACCATGGCCATAGGAGCAGTGGCATATCTGAGAGCTCTTGATGGTGAAGGTCAGTGGCACACAGGTTTCATCATGGGCAAGTCCAAAGTAGCCCCAAGACCCGCTCACACTGTTCCTAGATTGGAGTTATGTGCAGCAGTGTTAGCTGTAGAGATGTACGAACTCATTAGAGATGAGATTGACATTGAAGTAGACACTGTCAGATTTTTCACAGACAGTAAAATCGTTCTTGGTTACATACACAACAACACAAAAAGGTTCTACACTTACGTGGCTAACCGAGTGATTAGAATCAGAAAGACTACACATCCGGCACAGTGGTTTTACATAGCCACTAGTGACAATCCAGCAGACACAGCCACTAGACCGATTGCAGCTTCTGCATTGGCTTCCACGAACTGGTTTAGTGGTCCTTCCTTTTTGACACAACACGACATAGAGAAGTCTCACTGTGATAGTTTCACACTGATCGATCCTGACACAGATGCAGAGATCAGACCTGATATAACAAGTTTTGTTACCAAAGCCTCAGTAACACAGCTAGAGCCATGCCGTTTTGAAAGATTCTCTCACTGGATGAGATTGTGTCGCACTATTGCATCACTAAAACGTGTGGCAGCATCATTCAAAAAAACAAACACAGAAGGTAAAGGCTGGAAGTGTTTCAGTGAAACTAACACCGCAGATGAAGTGTCTAAAGCAGCAAAGTTCATCATTCACACAGTACAAAGTGAAACGTTCAAGGAAGAGTACAGATGCATAAAAGAAAATCAGCCACTTCCAAAACAAAGCCGTCTTCAAAGGTTAAATCCAGTTATTGATGAAGATGGGCTCCTCAGACTAGGAGGTTGATTGGCACCTGCTAACCTAACAAAAGATGAGAAACATCCACTCATTATCCCAAATGCTCATCATATAGCCGTCCTTCTTATTAGATACCATCATGAGAAGGTAGCACATCAGGGGCGTCACATAACAGAAGGTGCGCTCAGAGGTGCTGGATTTTGGATTATTGGCAGTAAACGGCTCGTCTCTTCGGTTATTTACAAGTGTGTTCTCTGTCGAAAGCTTCGAGGACGACTTCAGACCCAAAGGATGGCAGATTTACCCGTTGATAGGCTGACACCAATGCCACCGTTCACTAGTGTAGGACTGGATGTCTTTGGACCCTGGACGGTCACCACACGTTGCACCAGAGGAGGAAGTGCAGACAGTAAACGCTGGGCTGTGCTTTTCACCTGCATGTCCACGAGAGCTGTGCACATTGAGCTCATTGAATCAATGTCAACATCCAGCTTCATCAATGCATTAAGGAGATTTTTCTGCATCCGTGGACCTGCTCAAATACTCAGATCTGATAGAGGTACAAATTTTGTTGGAGCATGCAATGAGTTGCAAATTGATCACAAGGACACAGACCTAAACTCATACCTGCAAGAAAAAGGATGCACATGGCTGTTTAATCCTCCACACTCGTCACACATGGGTGGATCGTGGGAGAGACTTATTGGAGTGGCAAGGCGCATCCTAGATGGTATTCTGCTGAAAGCCGTACATGTCCAACTAACGCATGAAGTGTTAAGTACATTCATGGCAGAAGTAATGGCAATAATGAATGCAAGACCACTTGTACCAGTCTCAACAGATCCAGACAAACCAAACCTTCTCACTCCAGCAATGCTCCTTACACAAAAGGTCAATGCATTATCTGCACCAACAGAAAGCTTTGGACCGCCAGACCTCTACTCAAAGCAATGGAAGCAAGTACAGTGTTTGGCAGACTCTTTTTGGAAACAGTGGAAAAGTGAATATCTTTCAACACTACAGCCTTGGAGAAAATGGACTGATGGTAAAACAAACATAAAAGTTGGTGATGTTGTGTTATTAAAAGATGCTCTCGCACACAGAAATGACTGGTCCATGGGAAAAGTTGTAAAAACATTTGAGAGGAAGGACAATAAGGTTCGAAAAGCAGAAGTAAAGACTGTGAAAGATGGAAATGAAAAAGTGTTTTTGAAACCCATCGCTGATATGGTTTTGCTTTTATCAAGTGATAAATAAGTGCGTTTGTAATACTCGTAAACTGTTCTAAATGTTTGTCGGAAAAGTTTGTTGCAGTGGCACAATTGCATTGTACCAGGCGGGAAGTGTTCTGCCTTTTATAACTTAAACTGGATATTATAGTTGTAAACTGCCCTAGAGCTCCCTCTAGTGGCCGCTTTGTAATATGGGTTTGGTTACTTTGGGAAGGGAAAAAAGAGAACGTGAAGAAGAAATCAAAGATGGCGGAAAGTGATGCCGTAATGTTATCGTTCTAAGCTGATACGGACCTTAAAATGTTGTTGCCTTGGACAAGATATGTCTGTAAGTAGGAGTGACGATAAAATAATTATTATCTTTTGTTTTTTGTAAAAATGGTACGATAATTTGTACATTTGAAAGTTTTATCTTGTTAGCTTGCAGTAAGAGTGTAACAAGCTAGTTTACAATGTTAGTTAGCTAATACAGTATTTTGTACTTTCAGTTTTACGATGGTCAAAGAGAAGGCAATGGTCAGAGGCCATTCTTCAATAAATCAGCGCAAAAAGGAAAATAAGTCTGGTTATTGGAGCATCGTTATCTCGCTGTCTAGCTGGTGAAACTAAGAAACTCAGGGCGAGGACAGCACAAGAACCATTTGTAATACCTAAAGAACCATCTACAAAATAAAAAGGTTCTTTGACGTACACTGTAAAATGTAATTCTAGCTGTTTGTTATTTCAACATATTATTCTATATCAGTTTGACGATAGATGACTGAAGTTGTTGTTATAACATAGAATTACAAGTTAAAAACGTCCCAATTACACCAAAAAAAGCTAACTTGAAAACTCATGTCCAGCTAAATCAGAAACTTATGTGAACTTGACAATGCGGGTAAGTTGAGCACAGCAGGATTCAAAACTGCCTCACGTGACTGCTACCGAGGTGCATCATGGGGAATTGGCGGTTAACGACATGCTCACTTTACTTGGACGTTTTCTAATCGTCTTCTTTGGAATATGCTTTCAAGGTGAGTAACATTGGTTATAACTATAAGGAAAGAGAGCTACAAAAGTTGGAACATGTTTTGAATTTATGGCATGACGTGTGTTTTTCTCTTTTACCGAAATGTTTGCTTTAGCTAATGTAACTTTAGCCGACAAGGTCCAGCTTGTGTGTCATGACCAAACTTGACCTAATAAACTGACATATGGCCTTTTTTATGGGTTTAATGTGGCGCTGAGCAAATCACAAGTATTGTGCCGCTAGCTTTAAGGTTGTGCACTCAACCACTGTTGCGATATTAGCAAGCTAACTCAGCTAATTAATAAAGCTTATTTCATATTGTCTCTGTTCTTGTAAATTTCTTTCAAGTTCACAGGCTGTTGTATTTTGGTGGAAGTTCATTTTGGCAATATTTCCAATAACTGGCTGGGTTCAAAAAGAACTTTTTGGCAGGACTCGGATGCTTGTTGTCATCTGTTTATCCCTATGTAATCACTTAAGGTGTTATTAACTGCTGCATGCTAAGCTGCAAGAGTGCACTGAGGACAGAGACAAAATATGGTCTACAAACCAGCATTATATTAGTTTTTATCAGATAGTCCTCCAGTGTGCTTATTTTTTGCTTTAATTATATTGTGCAGTTATTTGTTACCCTGAAATGCTTTATGCTTAACAACAGTTCACTATTTTGACTTATTTTTGAACTCTTGTGATCAGTATGACTAGATTGTGTGAGTTTCCATACTAAACGAGCTGTAGTGATAAAATAATTGGCATCAGAGACACTGATTTTTGGCATGGTATACTGCACAAGTTTTTTTTTTTGTTGCATAATTTACCTTTTAATTAAACTGCATTCTCTGTATTGTAACAAAACTAACATTGTTTATATGTCAGAAAATTAGCAAACATGAATAAATGGCGAAAACAATATAATTATAACATATATTTTTATTTTACTTATTTTAGGTCTGTGAAGCCAAACTTGATGCTGGGGATTTATTTTTGTCAGTGGAGTCAAATGGTAAGTTACAATTTGTGCATTTTGTCATACTGGAAACACCTCAGATTATATTGTAATTTAATAGCTCTGTAGAACAAATGATATAAAGATTGTAGTGTCAGGGTACTTCTTAAGAAGTAATATGGCACTATTGATGATCACATGCAGGTGGCATAAACTAAATATTCAGACGTGTTACCAACAAATGATTCATTAACAAAAGCAATGGAGCAGACTGTTTAGGTTCTTGTGGTTGTAATAACATCCATAACTGCAAGTTTGTCATTAATTTATTTTCACAGGTCTAGATGATCACATTTGACTTTGTCATTTAAATGAGATGGACATGAAAACTTTGCGCTCTTTGGGGTAAATTGCTGTCCACTACATATACACAGAATCTGCACAGTATTTCAGATCTAAAAAGGGAGTATGTAATGGACTTGCTGGCTTTAATGTAAAAAGCCTGTTGTGTAACTTTAATGAGGCAGTTGGACTAAAACAGTATTGCTCATCAAGGTAAACATCTGAGGAATAAGGAAACTGTTACTTGTCCTTTTACTCAGTGTTCTTTTAATCGCACGTTTACTAAAGTTTTACATCACATAAGTCATTTTCACAATCATTCTACTTTAAAAGATTTCAAGACAGAGCTTATTGTTCTCTGAACTTCCTTGTTTGCTGAACGGCAGGTAAAGTGCATCTTTTTGTTTGTTTGCTTTTGTGTGTTTGTGTTTTCTCTAATGGGCCTCAGATGACTGTTTGCTTAAATTTGGGTCTCAAAGAATCTTTTTTTAATTCTGCCTGTACTCTCCACCCCTCTTCTTCTATTGCTCAGGTTGAAGCAGAATTTGCCCGTCTTACATCTGTTGACCTGAAAGGGTTCCTTTTTGCTGTTCTTGACCATTATGGAGAGGTTCGTGGAGCTGTACAAAATCAAGAGCGGCATAGAAAGGCTAACTAGGCTCATAAGATGCTTCGGAGATGATGTAAGTGTTCAACTGCGAAATCTAATCCTTTGTTTAAGTTTTAGGTTATCCAGTTCAACTGATGAACTCATTGAAAGAAAGCTGATAAGTAAAGTCTGTCATCATATTTCACAACTGGACATTTAGTGTGGTAACTTTTACAGAATCTATGTATATTGGTGGTAGGTTGGATATCATATTCTACTTGAATGTCCTGATAAGCCTGATTCAAAATCTCCAATGATAATCATATATTGATGGAATTATGCATCAAAAAGCTGTGAATTTGGAGCTGTCTACATGCTTCATAAACACTGTTTAAAAAGTGTTTTTGTTTTCTTTTTGACTTCTTTGACCAGAGCCCTACACAAAGAGGACAGGGGACCTCATTTTCTAAAGGAAGATCCCTCACACACTTTCAAGACTGTGAAGGTTAGCATTGTTTCTTTTAGTAAATTTAATAATGACAGCACCACAGTGGATTTTAAATTAAAAAGTACATGTGTACTTTTTCCTCACCAAATGTATTATTACAAGATCTTTGACACTGGATTTGGTCTGGGTTTCAGAGAAACTAACTGGCAAGCTAGCATTGATATTATTAGTGTCTTGTGTTTATTCATGTCTTCACCAGGGTCTTTGACATTTCGCTGCTGTACTGTTCACTTCAGCTTTACGTTTGATTTCTCACATTGTATATTGTAATGGCAGAGATATTAGGATATTTAAGGGGCTGCAGTGGCTGCTACAGCTGTGGGGGGCAATACTTTGGTGAAATGTCCTGGACCCTGGAAAAGAGACTGTGTAGACTGGGTAAGCAATTAAAGGTTACTGGCCCAGAGTCATTGGGCAGCTGGGTAAAGGTGGATGTTGATATTCAGTGCCAATTATGCAACCTGTTCAGCCATGTCTATATGCTCTTTTTTCGTGCTGTTAATATAGGGGGAAAAAATAAACTTTAATCAATAAACTGATTAAAGAAGCATTGTCTATGGAGCCATAATCTGATCCTGTAGTGTAGCTGCAGTTTGCACATTTCATGTATTCTCAGCCAGATTTGGTTTAGAGCACAGCCAATATTTAGCATAAGTAGATTTAAATTCACACACTGGTGATGGCAAGCTACATTGTAGCCACAGCCACCCTGGGGCGCACTGACAGAGGCGAGGCTGCCGGACACTGGCACCACCGGGCCCTCTGACCACCACCAGTAGGCAACAGGTGAAGTGTCTTGCCCAAGGACACAACGACTGAAACTGTCGGAGCCGGGGCTCGAACCGGCAACCTTCCAATTATAAGACGAACTGTCAACTCTTGAGCCACGATTCAGTCATCCACCCATGTGTGTGAATGACTGAATGTGTAAAGCACTTTGGAGTCCTTAGGGGACTAGTAAAGCGATATACAAATACAGGCCATTTACCATTTAAATTGAAAATTTTGTTTGAATTCTGCAATTGAAGACATGCTCAGTTATTTATGAACATGGTCTTTGTTTAAAGCAAGAAATGGATTTGTAACATGGGGGTGCATATCTCATTCTGAAAAAACTTTAACAACTAATAAGTGTTACCCAAAGCCAATCACCATCATCCAAAGCATCAGTATGGCTCTTCTTTGGAAAGACATGAATTGTTAAGCACACGGGATATTGTGTAATTGTAATTGTGTAATTTTTTTTTTTTTTTTTGTCTTTGAACCCTTTTATAGCCGACAGGTATTGAAGACACGTTTTCTAAGAGGATGAAAGTTGGCATTGCGATGGTGAAAGAAGAAGACATCGATGTGTTGGTTGTCCTTGAGGAGGCAGTAATCCTGTCTAATCTGAGGGATGTCTCAAGTGCCATTTCCATGCTGATGGGCCTTCTTTTTGCCCTCAACATACACTATCCAAAGGAACTAAAGGACATCTTTGAAGTCATTCAGAACATCCTAATGAACATTGGTGGAAGGCAGTGCATCTCACTAGTGCATGGTCTAAGAAACAGACTCTTGCAGAAAGCCATGCAGAACTGTAATTGTATGATCCTTAGTGTTAAGGACAGTTTTTATTTTACTGTTTGTTTTTTTATTCTTGCAAGTTCTCATTCTCACTTTTGTATGTCACTAAATGACTACACTTTACATTCCAGATTAGACAATGACTCATTTGTTCATGGTTTAAGAAACTTATGTGAACAACAATATAATGCTGGACTTTGCAGATGCTTATCTCATGCAAGTCAGTAGTTTTTCCTTTGTTTTGCAATTGAGCAGACTCAAACTAATGTTTCTGAAATATCCATATTATCAAATGTTTCAGAAGCATGCAGTCATTTTCAGAGATATTGGTTCTGTGGAATTTGTTGCAATTGTAAACGAAGACAAATACAAGAGTTTGATGTCTTAGTTGTTATAAACTGATCTTTACTGTCACTTATCAAAGGTTTTGTACTATTTTAATATTTCAAGTTTTATGCTAACAGGTGTGACTGAGCACAATGAAGTTTAAAAATTTTGTAAATGTAAAGAATAACTTTTCTAAAATAGCAAGTGTCCCGTTGATACATTACATTAATGCAGACTTTATGTTGTTACTTCACAAGAATCACTACTGCTCCTAGAGTATTGGTCAGAATTTCATCTTCACCCAAACTGGGCTCAAGACCAAGTTCAAATTTATTGTTTCACAGGGAGCAGCCTTTGAGTTTTGATGGATTGTGAGAAAGATGAGCTACGTCACTGATTTTTCTGTTTCTCAGATGACTAAGATGGCACAATAAATGGTGAATGTTGGGTGCTCATGAGTAATTGTCTTGTCATGTTCTTAAAACAAACTTTCTGTATGAAATGATCAGATAGACTTTAATGGAATCTGTGGGGTTTTATTTTTTTTCTGTAAACAACAGAAAATTAATTTAAAGGAATGTAGATATTTAAACCTGAGATCTAAGATAAACCTAACAGGTAGTTTTGCTGAAATGGATGTTAGAAAGCCAAAAAAAAACAAAACAAAACTTAAGATGTTTAATACACATTTTTCTTTACATCCAGTCAATCAACTCTGATAATTAAAATGAAACTGATTTACAAGTTCACTCAGCTACCTTAAGGAGCTCAGTTAATTAATAAACTTAAATCAACTTAGCTAACAGATTATGTTAGTTAAGCTAAAATAGATTCCTAAGTTAAAAGAACTACTAAAGTATTTGAATTAACTAAAAAACCCAAGTCAACTGAACTAGGACAAGAGTTTAAACAATAGATTATTTTAATTTAGCTGAAAGGGTTTTCCCAAGTAAAGATGACAATTAAAGGAGTTGAACTGACTAATAAATCTCAGTCAACTAAACTAAGATGAAAGTTTAGACAACATGTGATTTTTCATTAAGATAACAATTGGTTGTGTTATAAGAACAAACTCTATTTCTTGACTTAACTTAAAATTTTAAGGCAGCCCTTTACCTCATATTTTTAAGTTGAAACAACAAGTTATATTTTACAGTGTATGATGGTTCTTTAAAGAACCATGAAGACATCTGAAGAACCATTTAAGAACCATAATTTTTCTGAGAGTAGAGTCCGAACACACTTCCTAGTTGTCCTGCACAGTGCCTCAGAACTCGACTGCTGATGTTGTCAGGGCCGGGTGAGCTCCTCTCCCTGGTCCTCCTGAGGGCTCTCACCACGTCCTCAGTCCTGAAGGTGAGTGCAGAGCTGCCAGGTTTGAGTGAGGATCTGGACTCCTCAAGCTGGGCCATGTTGTCCTTCTCAAACCTGATGTAGAAAGCGTTGAGGTCGTCAGGGAGGGAGGAGGGGTTGCTGCCCTCCACCTGGATGGTTCTGGGGGTGGTGACCACAGTATTCACAGAGGCCATGGTTTTGAGGCCCTGCCAGGCTGAGTGGAGGTCCCCTGTGGTGAATTTTATTTCAACTGTGTTTTTATACTCCAGTGTAGCAGTTTTTATGGCCCTCTTGACCTCCCGGTTGACCTCCTTTTTATCCAGAGCAGAGCCGGTGAAGAAAATCCTTTTTTTTTATATTAAGGATTTCCTTGAGCTCCTTGGTGATCCAGGGTTTGTTGTTGGGGTAGATGGAGACTGTTTTTGAGGGGATAATGTTGTCAACACAGAAGGAGATGTATGATGTCACTGTGTTGACTTGTTCATCGATGTCATCAGAGGGAGAAAGAAGGCTGTCCCAGTCAGTGGCTTTGAAACATCCTTGTAGGGTGAGGATACTTTCCTCTGTCCACAGCTCTATGTTTTAATCCTCTTGATGACTGGGGTGTAAGCAGGGGCCAGCAGGATGGTGATGGTCTGCTTAGCCGAAAGGGCGGAGTGGGGCTTTAAATGCATCTGGTACAGAGCCATAGCATTTATCCAGAGTCTTCCCCTGATGTGTGCTGCATGCAGTGGCGGTCCTAGCCTGTTTGGCGCCCCGGGCGAACACGCCCTCTGGCGCCCCCCCCCCCCCCCCACACACACACACACACACACACACACACACACGCACACACACATATATGACCCTATATATGAAGAGAGAGAGAGCATCCATAGTATGCAAACGGCTACCAAACAGACATCATAATTCGTCATACAATGAGAACAGGACAAATCAACAATCAACAAACTGACTAATTAATATTATATTATTGTATATATTGTTTGGAGTTTGGTCTCTTACTGTTACTATTTTTACCATTTCTTCTTGGAGCAACTGTAACCCACATAATTTCCTTAGGGATTAAGAAAGTATTCTGATTCTTAATGTTTTAGGGTGACCTGCCATTATCCAATGACACAGCTGCTTACCTGTATCTTTTGCTCGTTTCTCCTTGTAGGAGCCATAATTAAATGTAATGAATTTTAATGATCACTGGGTTTTCATTTGTTTGGTTGCTATGGTGATGTGTAACGGGAGTCACGTGGGTGGTAGCGGTGACATTAAGAGGGCGTTGTCAGTCTGTCTTTCACTGGTTTGATTTTGACAGAGAGGAGGGCTGGGTAGCCGTAGTTTTTGTTGACCGCAGCACAACGAGTTTCCCCTTGTTGCATTAGAGCTGTGATGTTTTAAGAGTTTGAATCGCGAGCCGATCGCATTGCTCTGTAAACTTTTCAAGCACTTTAATAAACAAGCAAGCAATTCCACCTCTCGCATTATTGCGTACAGTTGACAGCGCGTCAGGCAAATAGGCTCCATCCCCGGCCTCTAGCGACTGTGGAAGTCGCCACACTCCTCCTCTTCTTTTCTCTTTTTTTTAAACTTTAAAAACGGGTTGTGTGAGACTTAAAATCATCAAAATATAAAATATACATTTTAAATCGTTATAGATCCCTTTACCCCTGGTCCTAAAGTGTATATTTATTTTCTTACTCTTCTTATATTTATTGTTTGTTTACTTGCACTGCTGTAACTGGAGCCTCGTCGTCTCGTCTCTCTATATACTGGACTGTAGCGGAGATGACAATAAAGTTTACTTTGACTTCAGCAGCGAGCAGGCGCACCGAGGGCTCTCGCGCTCACTTTTCGCGTATAGAATTTCGAAAATACATCGGTGCAAATTATAAGTCTGTATAATAATGTCTGCTGTTTTCGTGTTGTTGTTTTGTTTTTATTTTGTTTTATTTTGCAAGTTGGTTATTAGACGCTGCTCCAGCCACCCAGAGAATCCCCCGCCGCCCCGCCCTCTCCTCCCTGTGCCGCAAGCAGCAGGCGCACCTCGCAAACGGAGGGCGCCCTTACTCCCAGCAAATGGGCGATAGAAAACCGATCGGTGCCTATGCCATTCCCAATATGCGCTGGCATGATGTCGGGGCAGCATGAGTACGAGCAATTTTTTTTTTTTTTTGCCGATGCCCGTGATGCCGCCCCCCACCACGATGCCGCCCCGGGCAACCGCCCGTGTCGCCCGTATCTAAAACCGCTACTGGCTGCATGTAACATACTGTTGGTATCCTTTAAGCGACTTGTCAGGGGAACAGTGGTTGAAATCACCCAGGATGAACTTGGGAGAGTCCGGTGATAATTGTTCCAGTTTGTACAGAGTGTTGGTGAAGTACTCTGTGGCTTTAGCTGCATCAGCTCTGGGGTGGATGTAAACCAAGATGATGGAAAGCTGTGGGAATTCTCTGGGAGGTAGCAGGGGTGCAGGGAAACAGCCAGAAGCTCGATGTCTGTAGTGCACAGCTTCTCCCTCACAGTGACTGTAGAGCACCAGCTGTTGTTTACATACAGACACACGCCGCCGCCATGTTGTTTTCCAGTGCGTTTGCGGTCTCTGTCCATACGAAGAGGAGGTGAAAAGCCATCAATGTGCAGCATGCTGTCGTCATCGCTGTTGTTTAACCACGATTCTGTGGATGCCAGAATGGAGGCAGTTCTGTACTCATGCAGGTGGTTGACGCAGGCTTGCAGCTCGTCCAGCTTGGAGCGGAGAGCCCGCACATTAGTCAGGATAATGGACGGGAGCGCTCGTTGTTTGTGCGTCTCCCTCTTTAGTCTGGCTCTCACCACACTCTTCTTTAATCCCCTCCTGGTTACCTTGTTATTGTGAGTTTTTCAATTTCTGTGTCCATGGAGTATTTCCTTGGGAAAGTAGTCCATGGAAGCGGACCGGAAAAGCCGGAGGCCGGGCTGCAGCTGCGGCCGCAGCTGGATGAGGGAGTCCCTGGTGTAGGTGAGCCTTGGGGTCATGTCAAAGTGTCGGAAACAAGTCCGAAAAATCACAAAAATGAGGAAAAGGAAAAGAATACAAATATGCCGAGTAGACAGCGAAATACAACAAGGAAAAGAGCATTAAAGTTAGAAAAAGAACGCAAAACTGCTCAGCTGACTGGCCGGTCGACGGCACGAGCAGCGACCTGGAACCGGGTGTAGACATTTATAAATAAAAGCTTAATAAAGACGCTTCATTTCTTAAGAAATGTGCAGATGGAGTGATCTTTATCAAAAGTAGAAGTTACATCTGTGGTTAAACCATTGTACACAAGAACTTTAAAAATCTATAGTTTGTGAGGCTGTGTAAGTAAAGGGTGACTTCTTGCCCCGCGTGTAACAAACCATCTGTTGGGGGTTGTGGATTTGACACCTTAGCATTGTGAAAGTGGGGAAACATGCTTTCTGGCTGCACATAAGATTTCTGCTTGCAACTTAGAATATTTTTGTTCTAAATGAAATTTTAATTTCACCAGCCTATTAATCACCCAAAGACCCAGACAGACTTTCAATTCATTTGAAAGCCTGATGCTTAGCCTCGTCCACCCCAGCTGTAAAACTCAGAAACCAGTCTTACTTGTTATCATCTATCGTCCACCTGGGCCTTACACAGAGTTTCTCTCTGATTTCTCAGACTTTTTATCTGATTTAGTGCTCAGCTCAGATAAAATAATTATTGTGGGTGATTTTAACATCCATGTAGATGCTAAAAATGACAGCCTCAACATGGCATTTAATCTGTTATTAGACTCAATTGGCTTCTCTCAAAATGTAAAAGAACCCACCCACCACTTTAATCACACTCTAGATCTTGTTTTAACATATGGCATAGAAACTGAACATTTAACAGTGTTTCCTGAAAACCCTCTGCTGTCTGATCATTTCCTGATAACATTTACATTTACAATAATTGATTACACAGCAGTGGGGAGTAGACTTTATCACAGTAGATGTCTTTCTGAAAGCGCTGTAACTAAGTTTAAGAATATAATCCACCCACTGTTATCATCTTCAATGCCCTGTACCAACACAGAGCAGAGCAGCTATCTGAACGCTACTCCAACAGAGGTCGATCATCTTGTTAATAATTTTACCTCCTCACTACGTACGACTCTGGATACTGTAGCTCCTGTGAAAACTAAGGCCTCAAATCCGAAGTACCTGACTCCGTGGTATAATTCTCAAACACGTAGCCTAAAGCAGATAACTCGTAAGCTGGAGAGGAAATGGCGTGTCACAAATTTAGAGGATCATCATTTAGCCTGGAGAAATAGTTTGCTGCTTTATAAGAAAGCCCTCCGCAAAGCCAGAACATCTTACTATTCATCACTGATTGAAGAAAATAAGAACAACCCCAGGTTTCTCTTCAGCACTGTAGCCAGGCTGACAAACAGTCAGAGCTCTACTGAGCCAACCATCCCTTTAACGTTAACTAGTAATGACTTCATGAACTTCTTCACAAATCACATTTTAATCATTAGAGAAAAAATTACTGTCACGGACCCTGCTCTGGAGGACTCGGGGGTCCGTGAGCAGGATGGATTATTATTATTATTATTATTATTATTATTGTTATTATTATTATTATTGGTATTGTTGTTGTTATTTGGGGATGTGTGTTTTTCTGCACTATGCTGTGTTGTTCGGTGTTCCACTCATTATTTGTAGAGGCAGGGTGTGGGTGTATACATGTGTGGCTGGAGGATGGAGAACAGCCACATGCAGGCCTGATGGGTGTGGCCCTGCAGGCGGACTGGCCACACCTGAAGTTCCTGCCACACACCT
This sequence comes from Pelmatolapia mariae, assembly GCF_036321145.2. Lineage (NCBI taxonomy): Eukaryota > Metazoa > Chordata > Actinopteri > Cichliformes > Cichlidae > Pelmatolapia > Pelmatolapia mariae. The sequence continues at coordinate 43,920,216 of NC_086244.1, forward strand.
GTTGGTGATCAGGGCTCGTCGGGGGAGCTACTTAGGAGAGTGTTGGAGCTCCCACCGGCGTGGGATCATTGAGTTGTCATCCCAAGTTAGTGTGTGTCAGCTTACGACGGTACAGTTCGTGTATGCCTGCCGGGGTTGGTGTTGATGGCTGTTTCTTTATGGTTTTCCCCCCAGGTGGAAGAGTGGACCTGAACGGCAGCACGCACGGGGCGTGCGAGAACACAACAGCGGGGAGCACGAGCACTGACGTCGGAGGGGAGCGCACACACACGGGAGACAAGGGAGCTACGGGGATTTATTGTATTTACAGCATTCACTGTAAATAAAGAGCACTGTTTGCATCGCAGAGACTGCGTTTTGGGTCCTCCTTTCCCCACATCCCCACGGTCTGCCTGGCGGACCGTGACAGAATGATCCCACCAACCACCATGGACCCAGCAAACTCAGGAGTTGCCACGGAGGAGAGATCGCCCTCGCAGCTATGGGATTACTGCCAGAGCGTAATCCAGGCTGTAGACCCACACAAGAGACATATACAGGTAGTGTTCTTTGACAATTATCTCTCATCCACTACCTTTACCTTGAACTTTTTGGACATTAACACACTTAAGCCATTGGTCACTAGTTTAAGGGAGAGCTCTTGTTTTGAATTATTCGGCTTGGGTGGCCCGAGCGAGGAAGGTTCGGCTGCTCTCCTAGAGGCGCTAGCCGCTTGGTTTTTCACGCATCAGCGGAGGGCTTTCCCGTCGATGCTTGCGGCACAATTGTTTGATCCTCCATTACAGAAGGGAGGTCGCACTCGCCATCATCACCCCATTACACCTCAACCCACTCCTGCGGTTTCAGCCCGGTCAGCTGGCGACGGACCGACAGCACTCATTACCGCAGTGAGTAAACCAGACTCATTTGTTTCAATTAATCTTGTCATTGAAAATCGAAACACAGATGAACAACAGAGGAGGGTTTCCATGCTCCCGGCTCCGCCTTCACGGAGGAGAAGGCGTCCTCGCAAGCAGCGTTCAGCCACATCTACACTCACTCCTGTGCTTGTTGAAGACTCAGGACCAGCGGCTCTGGACGCCACAGTGAGTAAAATGGACTCTGCCGGTGTTGTAAATTCCCTTCCTGTGAACTTGGAAATAGAGACTATAGCCACTATGGCAATTAGCAATGGAGAAACTATAAGAGGTGTAACTGAACTCCCAGTGGAGATTTTTGGACCACCGACGGACGAATGTGGTCTGAGTGCTAATTCTGGGGCAGAATTTTGCATAGTCAGCCCTGAGATAGGTAACTCAGAGTCGGTGGGGTCAGAAACTGTTTGCCTTACCTCTAAGAAATCAGAAAATGTTCACTCTGAGACTGTGAGCTTGGAGCTAGGGAGTTCAGAGCATAAAGACCCAGATGACTTTTTGGCCCAGACTGGCCGTATGGAGACAGAAATTCTCCCCAGGGCTTCCCCAGAGGCTGACCTGGAGGCCTCAGTTGCCTCTGGACCCCTGGAATTTGTTGAGCCAGCTGTAACATTCACATCCTCTCCGCCCTTCGTAGTAGCCACATCACCCTCAACTCAGTCTGCTGCCCAGCTAGTAACTCAGTCTGCTGCCCAGCTAGTAACTCAGTCTGCTGCCCAGCTAGTAACTCAGTCTGCTGCCCAGCTAGTAACTCAGTCTGCTGCCCAGCTAGTAACTCAGTCTGCTGCCCAGCTAGTAACTCAGTCTGCTGCCCAGTCAGCCTCTCATCTTCATCCTCAGTTGGAGGTCGATGTGCCTGCTGGACCACTTCTGCCATCGTCTCACTCGTCTGTCCCTGCATCGCAGTCCAGTCTACTGGAGGTAGCTGCCACACCATCTTCACCTCCGCCCTCTGCAGCTACTTCTCCACCAGCGGCTCATCAGACTGCAGCACTCTCAGCTTCACTAACCACATCACCTACTCTGCCTTCATCTTCGCCACCTGCCGCCACTGCATCACCATCTTCACCTCCGGATCGACCATCTACAGCCGCTCCACAGCCGGAGGAGCAGCTCAGCGAGCCGGAGCAGGAGCAGCTCAGCGAGCCGGAGCAGGAGCAGCTCAGCGAGCCGCCAGCTGACGAGCAGCCAGCTGCGGAGCAGGAGCAGCTCAGCGAGCCGCCAGCTGACGAGCAGCCAGCTGAGGAGCAGGAGCAGCTCAGCGAGCCGCCGGAGCAGGAGCAGCTGTGCAAGCCGGAGGAGCTCGCGCCATCAGCTGGGGAGCAGCTGAACAAGCCGGAGGAGCTCGGCGAGCGGGAGAGGCCGGCGCCGCTGCCGGAGGAGCTCGGCGAGCGGGAGAGGCCGGCGCCGCTGCCGGAGGAGCTCGGCGAGCGGGAGAGGCCGGCGCCGCTGCCGGAGGAGCTCGGCGAGCGGGAGAGGCCGGCGCCGCTGCCGGAGGAACTCGGCGAGCACGAGGAGCGCCCATCATCGAGAGAGGAGCTCGGCGGGCCGGAGGAGCACGCACCGCCATCAGAGGTCGGCGTGACGGAGGGACCCGCTCAGCCAGAGCCGGAGGTCAGCGTGTCGGAGGGACCTGATCTGCCTAAGCAAGGGGTCAGGGTGCAGGAGGCATCTCCACGTTCAGCGCGCCCTCCACGCCGTCCACGTTCAGCGCGCCCTCCACGCCGTCCACGTTCAGCGCGCCCTCCACGCCGTCCACGTTCAGCGCGCCCTCCACGCCGTCCACGTTCAGCGCGCCCTCCACGCCGTCCACGTTGGGCACGTCGGGGATCTTGGGCCTTTCGACTCTGCCGCCCGCCGGAGCTGCAACGCCGCCACCACCGGGTCCGTGGCCGTCCACCGGAGCTGCAGCGCCGCCACCACTGGACGCTTGGCAGGCCGCCAGAGATGCAGCACCGCCACCACTGGATCAGTGGCAGGCACCCAGAACTGTTTCGTCACTGCTACTGGACCCATGGCCGTCCGCCAGAGATCCAGCGTTTCCACCAATGGACTAGAGGTAGGCCTCCTGAACTGTTTTCGGCCTCTGCCTACCCATAGCAGGTCTCACCTGCTTTGCTGTCCACCGGGTCGGCCGCCAGAACTGTGTTTACTGCCATTAGGGCGGGGGTTGGACTAATGAACTGAGTTTTTTCATTTTTTGTTGGGTAGTGGTGTGATCGGAGGGGTTTTGGGGCCCTCCGTCCTGGACCCCCGCCGCCCGCCCTGGGTTGGTTTTTCTGTTTTTTTTGCTTTTTTGTTTTGGGGTCGTCGGGAGCCGACCCTTAGAGGGGGGGTACTGTCACGGACCCTGCTCTGGAGGACTCGGGGGTCCGTGAGCAGGATGGATTATTATTATTATTATTATTATTATTATTATTATTGTTGTTATTATTATTATTGGTATTGTTGTTGTTATTTGGGGATGTGTGTTTTTCTGCACTATGCTGTGTTGTTCGGTGTTCCACTCATTATTTGTAGAGGCAGGGTGTGGGTGTATACATGTGTGGCTGGAGGATGGAGAACAGCCACATGCAGGCCTGATGGGTGTGGCCCTGCAGGCGGACTGGCCACACCTGAAGTTCCTGCCACACACCTGTTGGTGATCAGGGCTCGTCGGGGGAGCTACTTAGGAGAGTGTTGGAGCTCCCACCGGCGTGGGATCATTGAGTTGTCATCCCAAGTTAGTGTGTGTCAGCTTACGACGGTACAGTTCGTGTATGCCTGCCGGGGTTGGTGTTGATGGCTGTTTCTTTATGGTTTTCCCCCCAGGTGGAAGAGTGGACCTGAACGGCAGCACGCACGGGGCGTGCGAGAACACAACAGCGGGGAGCACGAGCACTGACGTCGGAGGGGAGCGCACACACACGGGAGACAAGGGAGCTACGGGGATTTATTGTATTTACAGCATTCACTGTAAATAAAGAGCACTGTTTGCATCGCAGAGACTGCGTTTTGGGTCCTCCTTTCCCCACATCCCCACGGTCTGCCTGGCGGACCGTGACAATTACCAATAATCATCCCACAGATGTAATATTATCTACAGCTACTTTCAGTATCATTGATATTCATTTAGACTCTTTTTCTCCAATTGATCTTTCTGAGTTAACTTCAATAATTACTTCCTCCAAACCATCAACGTGTGTTTTAGACCCCATTCCTACAAAACTGCTCAAACAAGTCCTGCCATTAATTAATTCTTCAATCTTAAATATGATCAATCTATCTCTAATAATCAGCTATGTACCACAGGCCTTCAAGCTGGCTGTAGTTAAACCTTTACTCAAAAAGCATCTCTAGACCCAGCAGTCTTAGCTAATTATAGGCCAATCTCCAACCTTCCTTTCATATCAAACATCCTTGAAAGAGTAGTTGTGAAATAGTGATGGTAAATTCGATTCTTTTTACTGAATCGAGTTTGAATGAGTCACTCACCAAAGTGAATCGGAATTCATTTTGACACATTTAAGGAAAATACAAATAAAATTAAATTAAATTAAATAATTGTTCCCTTTAGAATTTTTTTGCTCTTTTTTGCTCTAAAGAAAATAGTTGTTTTCTTTTACAATCATTCATCTTAGCAGTAGGATTTACATTAAAAGAGAAACAAATTAAGTTTGAGTGAAAATATACATTTTTGCACTCTCTGGTCAACTGACTCAGTGACTCAAATGACTCAAGAAACCCGATTCACTTTGGTGAGTGACTCATTAAAACTCGATTCAGTAAAAAGAATCGAATTTACCATCACTAATATTCAATAAACCTGTGCATTTTGAGTTGATAAAATGTGATTGGAACATGTTTCGATGAGATAAGTTGAGCTCTTGGAATATTTTTATCCTTCACAATTTTGTCATTTTATTCCAACACTATTCAATAACTTTTACCCCAATACTACTTGGTCACTTAAATACTACATGTTGTCTTCATATTACATAATGTTCAACGAAGTCTAGAGTCTGGCTAACATAAAAGTTAAATTGATTTACAACGACTACCATCCTACTATCTTTATCCGAGCTGCAGGGCTGGGGCGTAACCCAGAAATGATAGGTTAAGAGGCAGGGTACACCCTGGACAGCTCACCAGTCTATCACATAGAGACAAAGAACCATTTGAACTCACATTCACAGGTAATTTGGAATCACCAATTTGCCCAGAGAATACCCAGAGAGAACCCACTACAAACTAGCCAGATTGTGGATTTGAACCCAGGACTTTCTTGCTGTGAGGAAACATCGCTAATCACCATGCTGCTAATCCAGGTGTGTCTAAAGTAGGAAAGCTATGATTTTAAGGCTTGATGCAGAATTTTCTGTACGTTTTTGTCCTTGACAGGTTAAACCACAATAAATATCGATAACATACACATGGTGTGTGTGTACTTGTCTGCCTCTTATAACTCCAGTGATTTTCCTGCAGTTTGAAATCTCATGTAATCTTGTGAATTTCATGAGTTCAGCAACTAAACACTCTTACCATATTGTATCATGTTATCTCAACAAGAACAAATTAAGTTGTTGAATTTCATACAGATCCTACATGATTTAATTACGTTCACCATAGAAACATGAAATTATTTTGTTCAAATTACAAGTTAGACTTTTCTAAATGTAACAACTACCCAATGTCCTTTTTTCGGTATACCGAAAAAAGTAGAGGCGGCTGCTCGACTTGACTGAGATGGATGCCTTCCTCAAACCATGATCCAACACGCACGAGATTAAATCACGTGCAGTGTTGCGAGATTTAACATTGCTATATTATTTACTTACTTCACTTGAACATGATATGAACAATTTAATATACCCTCTCTGCATATCATGTAGTTTCTACACTATATAGTTACACTTAACTTTAAAGCATGAGGCAATTGTGTTGAATACACACAAGATGCTTACATAAATCCAAGAGATGGCCAATCCCTTTTTTTCAGTGTAGCAACAATGCAGCTGAACAGGGAGCATCTGACCAGCATCTCAAAAGCTAATAATAATAATAACTGACCCTAAATCCCACATGAGTAAAAGAGAAGACATCATGGATGCAGAGAAGGAGAAAAGCAAAGAGAGAAGCAGGAAGTTGTAACCAGTCCGTCAGAGGTTTCTTCACATCTGCTGTGAGACACACAGCTACAAGAGATCTTTCCTGCACCCATTACCATCTACAGCCACTTTTTGAAGAAATGATTTATGACATTTCATTTCTCATTGGCATTAACAAAGCATTTTTGAACTTGAAGTGAAGAAAACAAACAGTTGCCATTGCTATTGCTTTGGTCCTGCTAAATTCCTTCAACAATGTTTCCTGGTATTAAAGTCTAAATTATGAATATTTACTTTTCAACTTTTGTAAAACAGTAAAGGTAGAAGTCTGAGTATTATTCTTTATAAGTGCAAATAGCTCTTACAGATTACCCTAGCATAACAAAAATAGTGTTTCCAAAATCCACATATGTCTGGTTGACCTTGGATTTTTGACTGTATGCTTCAAGCATACAACACCATGGCCTTAACCATATTATGAAGCTTACATGTAAGTTCAATAAGGAAGCTCTATGGTCTCACATCTGCCTGCTCCCAGGTGCAGCCAGTTAAATCTAAGCCTTATCGCTCCTACTTTCCCACGCTGTCAAGCTGTTCGTGCCATCACTGGTCTAGTCCAATCACCTTCTCCAGGCCAATCAGCATTCATGAAGCATACTTTAAATCTCACTGTGCATCTTTCATTCTCCTTTGCAGATGCCTTTGTGCAAAGGAGAAGACTAGGGATCATTAGAACCAGGATATGGAGGTTTACCCCGCAGACTAGACTTCTGCAGACCCAGAGTTCACCCTCAGCCACTCAGATGGGACTACAGCTGACCACTCCCAGCCAAGTAATGCAATTGATCAGGGAAAAATACATTTATCCAACATTTTCTCCAAACGAATGTAATCTAAAATAGTTTCTTGACTTCCACTTCATGAAGATGTAAGTCTAGCCCCTCTGCTGTACAAGCGCTGCTGATGTTCCTGAGACTGGAGCAAATTTTTTTCGTGACAATCTCTCCAACGTCTGCAGCTTTACTCTCCGCTCCAGAACGTACTAAATCTCATTTTTGCTGGGCTTGGACCTTCCTCCAGGTTTTCTTTAATCCAACACCCCCCGTGGGTTCCTGCTGAACAACAACCCAAAGGGACAGAATCCCATGGAGGCCTAGTGCAACTCCCACACTGCAAACAACAGAGGGTCTTACCGGTCTTCCCAATTGCATTCATCCTCGTGACAGGACCTCCATTAATGTGCTTTTGGAAGGGCCGGCCATTAAAATTGGGAAAATCATATCCCGGCAGCTTTTAGACACCAACAACTTGGAGTGTTCCTCTTCTGTGCGAGTATCACAACAGCACAAATTCTGTTCAAAGCAAAAAATAATGAACTACCACATAATATTCAGAGTATGTTTTTTGAGAAAAGGAAGTTATAATTTAAGGGGTTAGAATTTAAGAGGCTGCTTGCCTCCACCCCGGGGGAAAGGGTAACATCTCTTGGGTCTGGGTGCCGTTTCCCCCTCTGGGGGTGAGGGTACCTGGACCCGGGGTATAGAGTATGTTTGGGGAGTGCGATTGTGTGTACATGTCCATTTATGTCAATCCTGACGTTGGGTGAGTGCTGAGTGTTTGTATATGTGTGCATGAGGGTGGGAATGCATGTTTGTGTCTGTGTGTGCCTGTTTGTCTGTGTCTATATGTCAGGTCGGGTCTTAGACTCCACCTCTCTGGGAACTCCCAGGCCCTCCAAAGTGTGGAGGCCTATCTCCCCTCACCACACTCCCTGCCGGTGACTGATGCCCTCAGGGGTCGGTGCGTTGGTGGTTCTTGGTGTCCAGGGCTGGGCGCTCAGGTATGCACCAGCTCACTCCCGGTGGCTACTTGGCGGGGCCTGGCGCCTGTTGCTCGGTCGGGCCTCTTCCAGGGGGGCGGGGGACCCTCGGCCCTCCGGCCTCTGGGCCTGCGGCTCGGTTCACTCTGGCACAGCTGGCTGCCGGCAGAGCCGGCGGGCACGCCAGTGCAGCCCCCTCTGGCTTCTGCTCCGTGGCTACTGGGTGACCCCTCATCTGGGGATCTCCTCAGCTCTTCCCAGGAGGGTGGCACGGATGCCCCTCCGGTGGTCCTCCTTGGGCTCTCGCACTCTGGGGCCTCTGGATGTCTGGAGCCTGGATCTCCTCCATGCCTGCTTCATGCCCTGGGGGACGGGGCTATGGCCCTCCACACCCTCTAGCAGACCGTTACATGGGGAAACCTTCTGTATACAAGCGCGCTGATCCACACAGGTGTGCACACAGGTGTTCACTGTTCATAGACATAAACTACACCTTTCTTGGCTGCTACCTCAAACCACATTGTGCGCTGTCTGTCCTGCGTGCTGCACAACAACATTCAATATTTAGTATTTACTGCTGTTTACACTTAGCTAGATTAATGCGATGGTGTTGTGTTTAGTATGTTGCTTTGTTTTTTTTGCTTGTTTTCTATTCTTTTTCTCTCAACAGGTGATCCAGGAGATTTTTTTTTCCCTTTCTCACTGTCCCTCTTCCCTTCTGTTTTTCTTTTCCTTCATCTTTCTTTCTCCCTTTCCTATACCCCAGTCATGTCTGTCCCATCTGTAACAACTGAAAATAAAATAAATAATAACAACAAAGGTCGATCAAACGGATCAATACGGCAAGGCCGTGATGATCCACTTGGTAAAGTAAATCCATTGGGTATCCTTGTTGGTCTTCAGACAACAATTCTGACGGCTAAAGAACCAAATGGGACAGGCAAAAAAAAAAACACAAAATGTGGTCAGCGCTGTGTCACGGTGAACCATGTGAACATCAGTATTTATCACTTGATCAAGCCTGAGCGTTGAGTTTCATCACGAGGCTGCTCCGCCCGTGCCATCTCCTCCTCCCCAGAGTCATCATTGAATAACCTGGCGTCACCACTGAGCGAAGCGCAAACGTTACATGCCACTCAAGGTCGACCACATCCTCACCCACTGCTCCAACAGGTTATTTAAACCCCAGCCAATCTGAACCCAGAATTAAGGGCTCCATCGGGCGTGAGCTAAGTGCAGCCTTTACACTGTGCTTTTTACCCTTGTATTTAATATGCAGTGGTAAAAATAATAGATTTGTGTATGTCCCCATGCACATACGTAATTTCCACCCATTCTGCCTCTGCCCACACCGCCAGCACACGTGTCTCAGTATTTGCATTGCAGTCTGTGAGTTGGCCTCCTCTGGGCTTGGTACCAGTGTCAGGAGTGCCAGTTGTCGGTGCATCTAGGTTGTGGTCGCTCCAGTGGTTAACTGGCTGAGCTGCCAGGTGGTTTTCGACAGCGACACAGACATGTCAAGGCTTGCTGGCCAGTAGCAGCAGACCCACTCCGCCATTCCAGCTGGGAGCGCTTCCACAAACCGCTTGAAGAGGATCACATCTAGCAGCCGAGCCTCCCCCATTGGAGCCACCTGGCCTCTACGTCACTCAGCCGCCTGGCCCCAGTTGGCCCTCTTGGAAGCATCTGCGTATTCCACAGGCATGAGGCCCTGATAATCACCTGGCGGGCATCCTCAAATGGCCTCCTTGGCCCCACAGACAAGTATTGGTGTTAGTACTCCCAGCACTCAGATCCCAGTAGCGGATCTGTCATCCCGCGACTGGGTTTAGGCACCACTGAGACACGCTGGTTACACTTTATTTAGCACTTTAAGTCGATCTGTGCAGCTTTTCAACAGACTAGTTCCTGGCGCAACCTTCCTCTCTTCAGTCCCAGGTAGCAACTGAAATGGCAGGGCTGATCACAACCAATCAGTCCCAGCTGCTCTGCTGGCCTTCTGGCACTGGCCACCGAACCCACTGCCCCACCTCTGCAGCAGAGGCGCAGACAACACCCTCGCCACAATTTGCAATGAGCATCAAATCCACTTTCCTACACAAGAAAAAAATACCTACAGCGCTCACCAGAGAAAACTTATAGAAAGATAGCTAGGACACACTCACACAGCCATAACAACAAACGGAACATTCCTTAAAGAAAACACATTAACCTATTTAGCGCCAGAAAAAAATCAAAAGAAAATATAGGAATTTTACCTGCTTCCTTAGAAATGACACAGCACTGTCTGGGTGGAAACAGGAAGTAGAAGAGGTCAAGCCAGTCTTGTCAGGTTTCAATTTATACTCACAAAAAGGTTCATTTCAGTAGGCTTCTGGTGAACACAAACCCCCACAAATAAATTTAACACTGCTGTCATACTTGATCACCAAATACACATATGTTTGGTCCAATTTTGCCACAAATTTCCTAAAGCCTTTATCCTCCACAAAGTTGAAAGGTTGTGAGTCCACAATTACGGAGACTAAGGCTTCACCCAAGTTTTTCTTTGTCTTCACTGAAAAAAAATAGAGAACCTTTTATTTGTGCTATTATCATTGTTACTTACAAATATGGTAAAAATGCCAAAATGTGTCACTATAGTAAGATAATTACCCACACTTCAATTCAATTCAATTTCATTTATACGGCACCAAATCACAACAGCAGTCGCCTCAAGGCACTTTATATTGTAAGGTAGATCCTACAATAATACGTACAGAGAAAAGCCAACAATCATATGACCCCCTATGAGCAAACACTTTGGTGACAGTGGGAAGGAAAAACTCCCTTTTAACAGGAAGAAACCTCCGGCAGAACCAGGCTCGGGGGGGGGGCCATCTGCTGTGATTGGTTGGGGTGAGAGAAGGAAGACAGGATAAAGACATGGTGTGGAAGAGAGACAGAGATTAATAACAGATATGGTTTAATGCAGAGAGGTCTATTAACACATAGTGAGTGAGAAAGGTGACTGGAAAGGAAAAACTCAATGCATCATGGGAATCCCCGGCAGCCTACGTCTATTGCAGCATAACTAAGGGAGGATTCAGGGTCACCTGGTCCAGCCCTAACTATATGCTTTAGCAAAAAGGAAAGTTTGAAGCCTAATCTTGAAAGTAGAGATAGTGTCTGTCTCCTGAATCCAAACTGGAAGCTGGTTCCACAGAAGAGGGGCCTGAAAACTGAAGGCTCTGCCTCCCATTCTACTTTTAAATACTCTAGGAACAACAAGTAGGCCTGCAGAGCGAGAGCGAAGTGCTCTAATAGGGTGATATGGTACTACAAGGTCATTAAGATAAGATGGGGCCTGATTATTTAAGACCTTGTATGTGAGGAGCAGGATTTTGAATCCTGGATTTAACAGGGAGCCAATGAAGGGAAGCCAATACAGGAGAAATCTGCTCTCTCTTTCTAGTCCCTGTCAGGACTCTTGCTGCAGCATTTTGGATTAACTGAAGGCTTTTCAGTGAGTTTTTAGGACTTCCTGACAATAATGAATTACAGTAGTCCAGCCTGGAAGTAATAAATGCATGAACTAGTTTTTCAGCGTCACTCTGAGACAGGATATTTCTAATTTTAGAGATGTTGCACAAATGGAAGAAAGCAGTCTTACATATTTGTTTAATATGTGCGTTGAAGGACATGTCCTGGTCAAAAATGACTCCAAGGTTCCTCACAGTGTTACTGGAGGCCAAGGTAATGCCATCCAGAGGAAGAATCTGGTTAGATACCATATTTCTAAGATTTTCAGGGCCGAGTACAATAACCTCAGTTTGATCTGAATTAAGAAGCAGAAAGTTAGCGGCCATCCAGGTCTTTATGTCTTTAAGACATTCCTGCAGTTTAACTAATTGGTGTGTGTTACCTGGCTTCATGGACAGATAGAGCTGGGTGTCATCAGCATAGCGGTGAAAATGTATGCTATGTCTTCTAATGATGCTGCCTAAGGGAAGCATGTATAATGTAAACAGAATTGGTCCTAGCACTGAACCCTGTGGAACTCCATAATTGACCTTAGTGTGTGAAGAGGACTCTCCATTTACATGAAGCTGATTATTAGACATAGGTTGATCATATTTAAGATTGAAGCATTAATTAATGGCAGGACTTCTTTGAGCAGTTTTGTAGGAATGGGGTCTAAAAGACACGTTGATGGTTTGGAGGACGTAATTATTGAAGTTAACTCAGAAAGATCAATTGGAGAAAAAGAGTCTAAATGAATATCAATGATACTAAAAGTAGCTGTAGATAATATTACATCTGTGGGATGATTATTGGTAATTGTTCTTATTTTCTTCAATCAGTGATGAATAGTAAGATGTTCTGGCTTTGTGGAGGGCTTTCCTATAAAGCAACAAACTATTTCTCCAGGCTAAATGATGATCCTCTAAATTTGTGACACGCCATTTCCTCTCCAGCTTACGAGTTATCTGCTTTGGGCTACGTGTTTGAGAATTATACCACGGAGTCAGGTACTTCTGATTTGAGGCCTTAGTTTTCACAGGAGCTACAGTATCCAGAGTCGTACGTAGTGAGGAGGTAAAATTATTAACAAGATCATCGACCTCAGGCTCCTCCTCCTCAATAATAACAATGGATTGCATTTATATAGCGCTTTTCTAGGCACCCAAAGCGCTTTACAATTCCACTATTCATTCACTCTCACATTCACACACTCGTGGAGACAAACCACAGTTGTAGCCACAGCTGCCCTGGGGCAGACTGACAGAAGCGAAGCTGCCATGTCGCGCCATCGGCCCCTCTGGTAGGGTAAAGGGTCTTGCCCAAGGACACAACAACCAGGACAGAGAGAGGGGGATCGAACCAGCAACCTCCCGGTTACAGATGAGCTTCCCAACCCCCTGAACCACGGTCGCCCCAACCAGCAGCTTTAAGAGTTTCTGTATATTTCGCCATCAAAAGGTAATTCTGAATCTGCTATTTAACGGCACTTGTGTAACAGTATTTACTAATACTAACACTATTTAAAACTATTTATAATTAAAGTAAAGATGTCCTCATAATAATAATAATAATAATGGATTGGATTTATATAGCGCTTTTCAAGGCACCCAAAGTGCTTGGGATGTAAATATCACATAATAATATAAAATTAATACAGGCTTTTAAAAGTTACATATTTATATTAAAAAATAGTTCACAACATTAATCATCATTAATCAAGTCATCTCACTTTAGTCTTTAATATTGTAAATACTGAAATATTAAACTCCAACAATCAGATGTTTACCTATGCTTGGAAATGGAAAAAAGAACTTCATTCTAACAGGAGAGACCTCTGGGAGAGCAAGGCTCTCTTTATTTATCTTTTATTAAATATTAAGGAATTTAATGGGGCTAAATGAAAGAAATTCAAAACGGTTAAGTAAAATAATTTTAAAGAAACTGTAAAAGCATGCAGCCTGTTTCACTTGCTCCAGCTTTTTACTCCATACTTTAACTTTTTGTCCTTTTTTCATCTTTTACTTATTATTTAGAGTACTAGTTTGTTTCCTGTCATCATCAGAAGTTTTCTAATGACTTTGTCACGCTGAGCTGCAGATGATTCTGTTTGCACCATGTGACAAAGACCGAAGACTTGGAAGAGAGTGCAGTAGAGTTGTCTCTATCTTCTGAGGCAGCTGCTGTCTTTTAAAATCTAGTAATGTTGTGGGGATGGAGCTGGACCCCCTTAAGGTGGTGTCAGAGAAGTGGATATTGTCCACGATAAGGGCAATGTTGGATAATACCTCCCAACCACTCCACGGCATGCTGACCAGTCACAGGAGCACGTTCAATGAGAGACTGAGATTGCCCAAATGCACCTCTGAATGACACAGGAAATCATTCCTGGCTGTGGCCATCTCCCTGTAAAACTCCTTCGTCTAATGTAGATAGCAAAGTTAAACCCTTTGCACATCCTCTACAGTGAAAATAACAAATAACAAAATTTTACAGTTTGCTGGTAAAATGTCAATCATATATATTTAATCTCTGTAATGTTCTGCATATTTCTAATTCAGCTATTTGTATACATTAGAGATTGTTCTTATATTTGGTAACTTTGTAATATCTTGTATTGTTCAATTTTGTTCAGTCTATTGCTGTTCTTATTATATTGGAGCAAGTGTAAGTAACTTTAGGTTACCTGCATAACCACGGTTCTCAGAGTATCGGAAGGTTGGTGGTTCGATTCCTGGCTTCTCCAGTCTGCATGTCAAGTATCCTTGGGCAAGATACCCAGGACGCTGCCAGACCACAAGTAGAGTGAGCCTGCAGGCCATCTGGTGCCTGCCACCCCATACTCGTGTAACCAAGAGCAATCGCCTCCACAATCCAATGTGAGAGCCGTTGCTAACTGATATCCCTACCCTTATAAATGAATGCCCACGAAGGAAAAATCCTGAAAAGGATTTCAGAAAATCCTTGGTCCTGCATGCATGCAAAATTCAAACAGGACACAGTGTATGCAGCCTTCTTCAGAAGAGAAAGGGGGGGGGGAATGCTGACAGGACAATAGGCACACATGCCCCAACCACCTTAGGCACACCAGCACCAGAGCACATTCCCCTCTTACCAATATTATCCATGCACCATGATACACAGGGAGAGAAGCCACCCAGTGCTGAAAATGCCTCATAAACAGCCGGCCAAGCTGGACCACCAGGATGGCCGAGGCCATCAGATCCAGTGGCCAAAGGGATAATCTGAAGGAAACGTTTTCACTGTCTCCTCTGACAAGCGGGCTGTAAATGAGATCAAGTCCAGAGATAACCTGAGGAATGATATATGTTGTACCGGAGACAACACACTCTTCTCAGTGTTTATTATGAAGCCCAGGTCAGCCAGATGCTTCATGACAACAGAAGTCTGTGTGGAAGCCCCGCCTCCATAGCCTCAATAGCCCCGCTGCCTCAGCGGCGCTATTGCCACTCCTGTCCAGCGAACAAATACTCTGGGGCTCAGCGACAGACCGAAAGGCAGCACTGTGTATTTGTAACAGAAGCCCCGAAAAACTAACCTCAGATACCTCCTGTGTGGAGGGTAAATGGGAATGTGGATGCGTCCTTCAGGTGGACTGAAGTGAACCAGTCGCCTTGGCGCACTAAACATATCAGAGATGCATGTGTGAGCATCCTGAATTTGTATTTTCTGAGAAATCCATGCAGAGCCCGCATTTCCAGGATGGAGCGAGGACAGTTTCACCCCCGTTTAGGGACCAGAAAATACCTAGAGTAAAAGCCGCTTCGACTCTGATCGGGGGCACTATACATATTGCTCTAGAATACGAGCAGACTCCCTGTGCTCTGGAATGTGTGACGCCCTGAAAAGGAGGTGGAGTCACGGCGAACTGAAGCCTGTAGCCCCATGATATTGTCTTCCCTGGCTGAAGTTGTGAGCGTTGCCCATCTCACTCTCCTCCGGGATAGAGAAGAAGCACCCTCTTGTGTCTCCCCTGCCCTGCCTGCCCCCAACACTAGTGGCAGACTACGGCTGAAATATCTGGTTAACACTGAGCATGCCCAGGGTGTTAGGCTTTTTACAACATTGGCCATGGGGTGGCTGGAGCTTCATCCGTTTTGGGATCCTGAACTGAATGAGAGGCCGGGCGACCACCTGTGCAAAGGTCTGTCGTGGTGCAGGAGGTGTTGGCTCGACTTTCCGGGGGAGGCAGAGCTTGAGAGCCTCATCCTCTCTCTTCCTCACCTCACATTTCTGCTGCATGGAAGCCAGAGCAGTCCCAAAAATGCAGTCAGGCACAATCAACATGTCCAAAATGTCCTCCTTCTCCCTCTCTGACAGGTTTGTCAGGTTGAGCTATCTGGCTCGCTTCTGCAACACTATCTTCCCCATAGATTTCCCTGTGGCTTCGACTATGCAGCGCCGCATGTGGAGGCAAATGTCCGTGATCACAGTATTCTCGCCCCGCACATTTGGATCGGGCCTAGTCTTCATGGCTTCACATAGCTCTGCCTGGTAGCAGCTAGGATGGAGGAAACATTCAGTGCACTTACCGCTAAAGCCACCACTTTGTAGGACCTTTCAGTCATGGCGGACTGAAAGCGGTCTACCTTTGACGGGAGTGTGGGGCTCCTGGAGGAGGCTGTAGGCAGCTGCGGATAGGTGGACTGCAACTACCAGCTCCACAGGGGGCATACTGAGTAGGCCTTGCTTCTCCATGCCCTCAAAAGAAGAAGTGCCCTGTATGGGGCTTCTGCTGCTAAATGGGCGGTCCTTCCAAGAGACGGTTACCTTTTCCAGCAGCTCTGGGAAGACTGGGAGTAATTGCTTCGCCGCTCTGGTAGACTGGGGCAATTTCTTCCCCTCATAACATCATCTGGTGGTCTCAGTTACTCCGTTATGCCACAGGATATTAAATGCGTTTGCACACATTTTGCATATCCATGCTAGGACCATGAGAGGTTGGTCTGCTCCCTCTGCTTCTGAAGAGCAGTTGCAGTGTCGGGCGAAGTCTGAGAGGAGGGTCGTCGGATAAGAGGATTTCTGAGGCATCCTCATCATCATCCTCGTAATCCAACTCCAACATGTCTTGCATTGGTGGAGCCACCCCTGCTAGGTCCAGCTGAGAGCCCCAGCTGCTGCCAGCCCACTGTTCAGCTTCTGTGACACCACCATCGGCCACGTGTCGGCTGTGGGCAAGAAGGGGTCTGTTCCTTACAGGCTAGCTTGGTGCACTAGCCATCGTCAGAGATTCTTCATGGTGAACCGGGCACGATGTGCACATGAACCGGAGGCCTTGGTTGCGAGCTGGGCATGTTCCAGCCCAAGGCAACACAAGCAGACCTGGTGAGACCAGTCCACATAGAGAAGAGAAGAGGTTTTTGAATAACAATTATGTAATAGCGCAAGCTATTAAAGGGTGGGTGGCTCTGCCTGACATGGTCATCACGATCACCACCCAATCAGGATTGGCGGAATGAGAAAAAAGCTACTGAGGAATACGCAGGGAGGCGCATCCCATAATGAGACATTGAAATGAATGTAAGGAATGAGAACGACAGAATTTTCTTAGGGATTAAGTATTTTGATTCTGATGATTCTGAAATTAAAATAAAATAGAATAAAAACCTAACAAATACTTTAAAAAGTAAATGTGCCATGCAGTTTTGCTTCTTAGGATATCCTCATGATCATCACAATACTTTGTTGGTACAAAACAGGAAGGATCTTGTTGTGATTCTTATTAAGAGCTGATTTCATAAGCTGAAGAATGTTTCGGTATTACATGTTGCTAAAATCACTCACTAACCACCCGACTGCACGTGAATCTCAATTATCCAGCCAATTAGCCACTAAGGAATATGATTTGTTACTGATCCTAAGAGGGCTTACTTAATGCTTGTAATACAGTGTGTGCAAATCAGCACAGTGGAAGAACTTATTATTCAGATGGTCATTAAGTATGGAACGAGGTCTGTACTATGAAAGCTGTTTTACCCATAGGAGCTTCAGACAGACATGAATCATGTAAATATGAATTATATTTACAGGGAACTACTTTTACACAGTGCATTCTCGGTAGAAACTACTCATAGTTTTTTACCCATCAAACCCCAGGTTGCTTATCTCAGCATGGTTAGGTTTCCAGTCTACCAAACTCACTGACAATTGAGAAGACCAGGGGTCTCAAAGTTGTTTTAGCTGTAAAGAATTTATCACACAGAGATGAATTAGTTATATAGAATCATATATTACTTTAGCTGAGGACGGAATTATCAGCCCCACTATGAAAACTGCTTTTTTAAAAGTATTTTTGCAAGTGCTGTTAAAGAGCGCAATGGCTTCTGCAAACATCCTGATTTTATTTTGGATGTTAAATTATTTTACTTTAATTTTTTTTCTTTTTCTTTTTTTTGCCTGCTCTGAGATTTATTTATTATCCAAACTGGAGCAATCAGAATTATTGTCTGACAGCCAAGAAAAACAGCCAGCAGATTTCTTTTCCCAAGTGGACCTTTTGCTATACTGGTACACTTGATTGTCATAGTCTATTAGTTTATTAGTTATTACAAGCAGAACGGACAGGACCGGGAGATGGGAAAGAGACTGAAGAAGGAAAGAGAAGTTGGGAAAAGAGTTAACTGAAGGAGATGGGAAAGATAAATAGAGGAAGAGTGACAGAGAGACAGAAGACACTGAAAATCTGTTTTACCACCTGTTGAGAAAAACAAGCAAAAATAATATGACACAGCAAGGAAACGACAGCATCAACCAACATAAGCACAAGTAACAATAAATAATACATGTTGAATGCCACTGAGTAGCATACAGTACTAATAATGCATGATATGTATTCATAACTGTAACTGTCTAATAGTGGGTGTGGGGAGCCCTGCCCCACCAGGACATGAAGCGGGCATGGAGGAGATCCAAGACATCCAGAGCCCCCCCAGAGTACGAGAGCCCAGTGAGGACCACCGCAGCCCATGAATTCTACATGTATGAGATGTTGAAGATTGTGCTGATCATTAATGTACTGTGTGGAAATTAATCTTTGGCCACCTACAGTTCGACTGATGTGATATGATCACTTCAGCAAACACTAGATGGTCAGATATATCCCTCAGGTCCAGTGTCACGTCTGTTTTTTCCTATTTCATAAGCAAGACTTCTTCTACTGTTGGTAGTTTTTTCTCAGATCTGAAACATCTTTTGTCCTCTACTTGACTAAATCGCTCAGTTTTCTGAAAGACACACTACACACCATGGTGAGATATGACAATTTTTCAGTTAATAGCTCTTTGGAAACCAACTTGTTGGTAGAAAAATACTTTTTATGCCTTAAAAAATGGTGTTATCTTTAACGTTTTTTCCTATATTTTGGTGAACTATTGCTCAAGACCACTTAAAAAAATTACAAAAAGTCGGCTCCTTGAAGCAAAATGTAAAGAAATTTTGCACAGTACTTTACGTATAGAAGAATAGGTTGTCCTTTTGCTCAATAAACTTGCACATTTGAAATACAGGATGCATGCAAGCACAAGATGAGCTAAAATAAAAGTTTAATGCCTGGAGCCTATCCCAGCTGTCATAGGTCGAAAGGCAGGTACACCCTGGACCGGTCGGCAGTCTGTCAAAGAGCTAATCCAAAGAGACAGACAACGATTTACAACTATCGGCAATTTAGAATCAACAAATAGCCCAAACCCTCCAACTGAATGTCTTTGATTGTGAAGCTGGAGTATCTGGAGAGATGGGGCACAACATGCAAAATGTTCTCCACACAATAAGTCCCCGGCCAGATGGTGGATTTGAACTGACTGTTGTGAGACAGCAGTGCTAACCAGCATGTAACCCAGCTAATCTTCTAATGTTTGCTAATTCTTGCTCATTTTAACAATCAATTAACCTATGAGGCTTTTGCTTTCCTTTCTTTACCACACTGTTATTTATTAATCTTTTTTTATTGCTGTAAATGTGATTTACATGATTTATCTTTGCTATGATTAGATTTTTACAATATGGCATATCACTGAAACAGCATAGGTGAAAGCTACAGACAATGCACAGACCATATAGCTTCAGACAACAGACTGATTTTATAGTTAGATTGTTGTATCTCACTGCTGCATTTGACCAAATCTAGAACCCAATCTTACCACTTGGGGACCATCTACAAAAGGATTCAGAGCACTTATTCTCTGAATCCTAAAATTGCTGCCACACCGCCCCCTCGGCCTGTGCTTTGAGGTTTCTGATAGTTAGAATAACTCGAGGGTGTTGATTCATTTAAACTAACATAATCATCCTGCTGCAACCAGGTTTATGTAAGGCAGAGTACTGTACTTATATAATGTCTCATATTTTGTGCAATTATTTGTTGTTGTGTTATCATCCTTCATCTTTTTAATAAATATGTTTTCTGTTCTTAAGCAGGGGTGGTGTTAATTGTGAGCTGGGAAGTCTAACACTCTTGGTTGTAGCATCAACTGCCAATCTCTTTTAAGAATCTGAGATCTGATGAGACATTTGGACCCGTTTACAAACTGAAACTGTGTGATTCTGGGCCTGAACATTGTAGTTGACCTGAGATTATAGATGATTAGTATACTGCCCAGGGTCAGCAGCCCAGATTCCCAACCATTAAAGCTTGGTGTAAGTACAGATGCGTTGCAATTATTTGGATGATTATATGTATTACATTTGAATTATAATGTTTTTGATGCAAATTCCCAGAAAAATAACTCATGGATTCTCATTTCAAGTCAGAA
Organism: Pelmatolapia mariae; assembly: GCF_036321145.2. Classification (NCBI taxonomy): domain Eukaryota; kingdom Metazoa; phylum Chordata; class Actinopteri; order Cichliformes; family Cichlidae; genus Pelmatolapia; species Pelmatolapia mariae. The sequence continues at coordinate 43,940,308 of NC_086244.1, forward strand.
TGTTTATATACAAATGTTGCATTCTCATCGTGTCACAAAAAAATAATAATATAAATGTAACAATATCTTTACAAATTTCACAAATGTTTTAGTTCTGCAGATATTTTGGACTTTCATTCTGCAGTTTAGTCATCATATTCCCCTTTTGTCCGTCTCCAGTCAGATGTGAGTTTATTCCTGTGACTCAGTTCTTTTTCTCAGTAGCAGAAGCGATTGACTACCTCATCAAGAATCACTGATCCTCCCACACTGCCACAGAGTTTGCTGGTCCCCATCCTCCAACTGCTCATCAAAGGGCCTGTGCCTCTCTGTAGCCCACAGTAGCCTGCTGTCACAGCCTGCACAGGGACTATGTGATAAATCCTTCTGTCACTCTAATTATACAGCCATTTACTCAATGACTGGAAACTCAGTCTCACAGTGAGTCTAGGGTTTACAGGTTTACAGTCAGAGAGTTGCACAAAGAAGAAGAAAGAAATATGATGTAATGTCATAGAGGAAATAAAATCAGCATATTTAATCTGTTTAATATGCTGGTTTACACACACTGCCTTTAAAAACATAATAGGATATTATCACATATTTCACTTTGAGTGATCTTTTTACTTTGTAACTATACCATGTTAGGTCACAACAAAGATAAGTAGCAATTGTTTATCTTTGCAAAGTTACAGTTGTCTCATAGATAACAGCATTTATGTATGTGTATTCTTATGAGTGTATGCACATGCACGTGGTCCTTGTCTGAGCAGCACCCAACCAAAATGAATGTTAGTCAAATCTGAGTGGATGTACTAGTTTAACAGGTCTTGGTTATTGTGGATACACTTATACCAAATGTAATTTTCAGTGTACTTTGTCCGTTTGTTGCCTTTGAAAACCAAATTTGTGACATTATTAATTTGCACAACACTGACATTTGAATTGAACAGTAGCAATATTTTTGAATGGTTTAATGGTTTTGATCATCATCAGATCATCAACATGACATTACAAACACTTCAGGGCAGCCGACCCAGAGGCCGACAGCACAGACACAGTTCAGGAGGCCGGCTGCATGGAAAGCACTAGTGCAGACATAGTTCTGGAGGCCAGCGGTGGCAACGGAGCAGTTCGGGAGGCTGGCCATGTGCAAAGCGGCAGTGGCGTGGGTGAAGCAAATCCAGAGGTTGACCGCGCAGAAAGCAGTGGTGGTGTAGAAACAGTTCAAGAAGCCACCCATGATGGCCAAGATCCTCAGCCAATGGCCTGGAAAGTGGCCGGTGATGGTGTGGTCCTGGACGTGTATGTGGTCGTGACAGCACAGGACCAGATGGCGCAGGACCAGGTGGCAGCATGATAGCTGCAGGAGAGGAGGTAGGACCAGACGAGGCAAGGCCAGACAAGGGCATGGACGCCGGCACCGTGGCTGTTGCAGGTGGTGGAATTGACGGTGGCATGGCTGCCGCACACAGTTGATCCCAAGGTGGCGTGGCCGCCGCAAACGATTGATCTGACGGTTGAATAGCTGGTGGAGCTGATGTCTGGACAGACTCTCCACAGCCTTCAGCAGAGACAGAAGACAGCATCGAAACCGTGGACAGCTGGATTGACTCTCCAGAGCCACCAGCGGAAACAGATAGCTGCATGGAAGCCGCGGAGTGCTGGAGCAGCTCACCAAGGCCCCCAGTGGGAAGAGACGGTAGGTGTGCAGATCCCTGGCTGAGGCAACACAGGACCAGCAGGTGCAGAGACCTCTGGCTGGACAGGTGGCTGAGCAGGTGACTGAGCATGTAACAGAGCTGATGACTGAGCTAGTGACTGACGTAGAGGTTGTAATGGCTGTTGCAATGGTGGTTGTAGTGGTGGTTGAATTGGTGATTAAAGTGAGGGAAACTGCTGGACAGGCTCACTTCCAACTGAGACAGGAACGGGTGCAGGCACCTGCCAGACACTAGCCGCTCCCACTCGAGGAGTAGGTACGCGTGCGGAGGTGAGCTGTGTCCTGACTGGCCACACCTCAGGGACCGGTGTGGGTTTTGGGGCAGACCGGACATCAGTCACTCCCACCCGAGGAGTAGGTACAGGTGCAGGAGAGAGCTGGTTCACGGCCGCCCTCACCCTGTGAGCCGGGACAGGCAACAGCTAGGCAGCTGCTGTTCCCACCTGACGAGCTGGTACAGCTGCAGAGACTAGTAGAGCCTCAGCTGGCCTGGAAACCAGAGGAAGGACCAACCGAGCCCGAGGCCTCCTCACCCAGGAAACTGATAGGGGTGCAGGGGATGGCTGGACCACAGCCGCCCTGGGAACAGGACCACGGAGAGGCAGAGGAGCAGGCTCAGAAAATCTGATTCATCAGAAATTGGCTTTGAACTTCTTCCACCACGGTGGGCAGTCTTTCGAACTATCAGTCTTTGAATTGACAGAGCCTGAACTCACAGTCTTTGACTCAGGAACATGGCTTACAGACTTTAATTTAACGGCGTTAACAGTCTTTGAAAGACTGTCTTTTACCTGCTGGAGAGGAGCAGAACCAAACAGTTCTCCCAGTCAAACTCTTCATCCAAGAAAGAAATTTCAAAAGTTTCTGGAGTGAGAGTATAGTTATTTGTGTTTGTGGGTTCGGGAGGTGTCTGGAAAAAAAAACAGTCATTGTCACCCACACCGTAGGTTGCTCAGCAGGGTTGGTATGACAGCGGTGTGAGCGCCGTTTCCTGAAGCCAGCGGGGTGAACAGCTGAGCCTCTGGTGTGCAGAACGGCAACGCCAAGGCTGGTGCTTCTGCGTCTGAAGAAATGCTGAGGATTCCCACCTGAAGTGGCCGAGGCTTAGGTGCAGGCGGAGCAAATGGTGGGGGCTTTCGGCAGCTCCTGGGATCTCTGAGAGCCAGCCGAGTCCCGTGGAAAATGCGCTCATAGTCAGGGACGCACCATGGCTTCCAGCGGAGCTCTTCCTCCAGCTGGGCTAAAGCTGCCTCCAGCCGCTCAAACAGCTCGAAGTCTGCTGGGTCCATGCTGTGGCTGGATTGTACTGTCACAGTTTGTGAGGTAAAGCGTGTGGAGATGATGGAGAGTGGACCCAAGTGCAGAAAAACAGAGGTGTAGATGGAGGTTAAACTGTAAGTGGGTGTTTATTTAAAGGAAGAACAAAAAACACCACAAAGCAACAACGAAGGGAGGAACTGAAAACACTAACAAAACCTAGTGTGGGAACAGCTAAATAAGGGAACAAGTGAAACGTAGAAAACATGACAAAACCTGACAACCGAGAACGAAAAGCCCGAGACACGAAAACATCGAGGATGATTCACAAAGGTACGCAGGGGATGAATCACAGAGGCAATATGGATTGTAACACACAGGAGAAAACACAGATGATCCAACACAAAGGGAAGCACACACTATATGCACACCAGGTAACGAGGCAGGAATGCACAACAGGAGGGAGACACGGCTGGGATTAATCTGACATAATGAGACACAGGAAGTAAGGCAGACTACACTGACAAAGGACCAGGACTATCAAAGTAAAACAGGAACGCACAGGCTGAACTCAAGACACATAAGCTTAACACAATGACTGTGGAGACACAGAGAACATAGAGACCTGAAACATGGGACAGGAAGTCACAGAGTGCACACAACACAGAACAAAACCTGAAAACTAGAAATCAGGATATACTAAAGAACTAGGGAGCAGGAAAGACTGAGACAGAAACTAGGAGACTAGCAGTGATAAATCATGAACTCAAAAACTATGTAATAATTAGGGATGGGTATCGTTTAGGTTTTATCCGATACCGGTGCCAAACCGGTACTTTTGAAACGGTGCCGGTGCTTAAACGGTGCTCAAACCGGTGCTTAAAGAATGGAGAACACAAAATTGGTCCAAAAACCTCTCATGTTCAGCTGTTTTTTGTAAAAATATAACAATGTAAGCCTTTTCTGCAGCTATAGGGCATATATGGTATCACTCTTGGCTGGAAGCAGTGCTTAAACAATGGAAAAAACACAAACTTTGTCCAAAAACCTCTCATGTTTAGCTGTTTTCCACTTTTTCTTTGGTCATTTTAGCCTTTTTTGCCAGGGTGAAGGGAGTATCTGCCATCAAACAAGAAGACAGCCGCATGTAACTACGACGGTGTTTGCTAGTTCACCTTACATGCATTAATGTAATAACGTGGTTAGACTACTCAACGTAAATTACACACGAACAACATTAAGCTGCTCACGCAGAGAAGAACGGCTGCTGCTGCCATCATCATCCTCATCATTTCTGCTACACTGGCAGGGCTAGGGGCCAGGACTCTACTCTTCGGGTTCTTGGGGGATGTTGCTAACTCCGGGTCCGATAACAGGCACCACACCCGCAGTAGATGTGCTCGGTGTGAGGTCTCGCAGCAAGCTATCAAATACGGCGCATTTCTCGGCTTTTAAAAAAAACGCTATGCGTCGCCAGGTGTTTCATCGGATTTGAGGTGTTACCTCCTTTGACAGTATCACAGTATCAGCTTAAAGCACTTGTTGCAGGCTGCTGAGTTTGCATCTTTTGCTGTGAAGTACAGCCAGACTTTTGACCGCTTCGCCTTGGGCATTTTTAATCTGTAGCTCTGCTCTAAAAGAACGTACGTACCTGGCCCCGCCTACTATCCTCGGAAACGTAAAATGATTGGCTAGAATCTAAAGTGTATCACAGCTCAGCAAAAAAGCACCGAAATAAAGCACCGAAATGTGCGCTGCTTTTCGGTCTGGTTACTACCGTTTATGTCAGAACCGGTGTCATCATGGCACCGGATACCGGTACCCATCCCTAGTAATAATTCAAAAATACAAAGCAGTGTGTCACTGACCTCGGACCGTGACACTGTACTATTTCTTCTGGACTAAACACAAATTTCATTGTGTAATGTTTCCTAAAAAGCACTTAGGTATAGAAATAACTGCATGAGTGAATGAGGCGTGTTATATGAAGTGCTTTGAGTGCTCAAGCAGAGTAGAAAAGTGCTATTTAAGAACAAGTCCATTTCCCATATATGATAGAAATAAATAGTTATAAAACAAAATTTGGCTTCTCTAATTAATACATATAATCGACAACATTACACATATAGAAGATGTTTGTGATTTTTCTCAAAGAACTGTTACATTTGACACGCAGGAGAAAGAAGAGCACACGCTGACCTAATATATGTTTGCCACAAAACATTTTACAAAAATTCACAAACAAGGGGTTTCAAGAGACTCAGGCATGCCATCTCATTAACAGAGATTGGCAATGACAAGTTAGGTGGCAAATATGGACAATCTGGAGCACAAAGACAAGACGGTTACCATAAGAAAACTTGTAAAATGATGGCTAATGGTCAATGTTCCCTCTAATGTTTCATGTGTCTGAACAAACACACAAACTCCCTGAGCGATCCCTTGGACCACTGTGAGCAACAGCAGACGTGTGCACTGTGGTCACGCCAGCATCAAATCCATCCAAGTTACATGGTTTATTAAAATAATCACATTACAGCATTTATGTTAGACCACTTTTAATTAACTGCTTTAGCCCACTTACAATGAAAATTTAAAAAAATCTTGTTCCTGACCTGTGTAGTATGTTAACACTATTGGAAGTAAAAATAACTTGAACTCCAAGTTTGAAAACACAACTTTCTTTTTTATATATATATATATATATATAAAGCTGTGACTTGTATTATGAGTCTGTGGTCTGGGAGAGAGTCCTGTAACTCTGTCTGCAAAATACAGGATATAAAGACCAATGTTGGGCAATTAATTATATAGTTACTTCTTCAAAAAAGTAACTGAGTTATGCAAACAAAGTTTTTTGCAGCTGTTTACCTAAAAATTTTAAACAAACATTTCAAACTATTTACAGAACAATCAGCTGTTCTGCATCAAATTTGATGCCACACAAATTATTTGTGCCACTCCAAAAAATAATTTGTGTCCACTGTGAGATAAAGGAGAACAACAGCCTGATACCTGCAGGCCTGACAACAGGAGATGTATCACTCCTGTAACACCTGTAACATTCAGCAGTCGCCTCATTGTTCTGACACACACAACAAAACTATTGACTACACTACACACTAACTACACACTAACTACACACTAACTACACAAGATTTGCGCTAAACGTCGCAAATCTCTCACATCTCAAAACACGCCGTCACCCCTAAAACTTCCCCCCGTTTCTTAACAACTAGATGCCACGTTGCCATATCATTTTTTGATTGGTCCACATAGTACATTTTTCCACCAATAGGAAAGGGTGGGGAGGCGGGGGGTGTTTTTGCTCACAGGCTTTTGAGCGTTTTCCTTATAAGACGCCGTTTTTACCGTTTCTTCCCGCAGTAAATATAAACAACGATAGTATTCAGGAAGAAAACCAAACTTTGCAGATATTTTTATCATAACTCTGGTTTTACGTGGCCTATCAACACAATTTAAAAACTGCTATAAAGTCCACACTTTTCCCGTCAGTTGTTCCGTCTGTCCTGCTCACATCTCCAATGGTTGTACACTTTGTCATTAACGTGGCTTCACTCCACATCAGCCACGCCGCTTTGCTAGCTAAAACACCGGTGTCGGCACATAAGGACGCTGTCATAGCCTGTCAACGACGTTGATTAGCTGCGTATATACAAATGTGAATCGTATTATTGGCTGGACTATGGGATAAGGTGGCATCGTTCTAATCCCATACGGGAGCAGCCAGTCACTTACTGACTAACACTGCAGAACAGAATTGTTAAAGTATTAATTTTAATTTCAATTCAGGTTAGATTTTTTCTTTGTGCGCAATGCAGATTTTCTGTGCGCAGAGACCGTGCCAGCAGTGCGCAATTGCGCACGCGCGCAGCTTAGAGGGAACATTGGTGTATGTATACTGCAGGTAATGCCAAACATGTGGCAGCCAGGGTAAAGACAATGCAGTTTAATCCAAGATCTCATTACAATTTAATTCAATACATTTTTGTTTATATAAAGCACCAAATCACAACAAAAGTCACATCAAGTCACTTTACATTGTAAGACAATAATGAGAAAAGCCCATCAGTCACACCGCTCCAAGCACTCGGTGAGAGTGGGTAGGAAAAACTCCCTTTTAACAGGAACAAACATGCAAAAATGATACTGCCTGAGGGAAGAATGTAAAATATAAAATAGAATTAGTCCCAGTACATAACCCTGTGGAACTCTATAATTAGCCTTAGTGTGTGAGGACTAATTCCCATTCACATGAAGAACCTGGACTTTATTAAATACTTGTGATTAAAACCCAGGGAGAGCCTCAGCCCAGGATTTATCACTTTTGGCCCCAAACCATGCCAGCCCTAAAATTATAAGACTGTGCAGACATGTGTCAATATTCTGCTTATATCAATGCTTTTTTTTTCTATTTCGTGCAAGATTGATTAGATATGTGCAACCCTTTTTCTTTTTTTTTTACATTTTAATATTTTGAAAAATAACCTTATTCTTTTTTTTTCTTGTGCATTGATTGGGGCCAAATACTAATTAAATATACCTTCATGTTATGGACGGAAGTCAATTTAAATTCTCCTCTATAAAACGGTGTAAACATATTTGTTACTGTAGTGTTATTTATAATAAAAAGTATTGGCAAATATGACTTAATGCTTTGGATATCAATTTTCACAAATATGTTTTAATCTGTTTTAGCTTACTGAAAGCTCTGAATTATAATGTATAATATAATGTATTATTATTACAAAATCAAAAGTGTGTAGACAAGAACTACATTTCCCAAGGGCCATCCTGCAATTAAACTTCTTTTGACAGAAGAGAACTCAGGAATGTCAGTATGGGGAGATGGGCGTGGGACAGCTAAGCCTGAGCCAGAGGTTTGATCTGTTTGAGCTGGCAGCAGGTCGACACATGCAGGAAAAAGTTATTTAGTATACCTATGTAAAAAGGGTTTGCCTGCACCACTTACATATTGGCTAAAATAACACAAACACATTATTTTCTGTTAGAAATGAAGTAAACTAAGTAAGCTGGCTTTGAGTTTCATAGCAAAGAGAGTTGGGTTACTGATACATCTGTTTGATGTTTATGAATGATTATTCTTGCAGTGGTTTTAAATTAAGGTAGTACTAAATTGCACATAGGTGTGAATGGGAGTGCGTTAGCCCTGTCACCTGTCCAGGGTTTACCCTACATCTCGCCCTGTGGTAACTGACCCACCCAACAACCTTGATACGGGTAAGTGGAAGAGAATGGACGGATGGTTCAAATTACTATTTAAAGTTGACTCAACATTTCTAAGCGCCAGGGCTAGGCATGAGCAGGAGAGCAGGAAGGTAAGGAAACAGAGGCACAAGGAGATTAGCATTAACACAAGGAGTAACAAAGCATAAGCAAAACATGGAAGGCAATTTACCACCGTGAGGTAGCAGACAATCTGCGAGAGAGTGGAACTCTGAGCTGGTGTTAAAAACTGGCTAATGATTGCTGCTGATGATTCACACGTGTGATGAGGCTAAATGAAGATTTTATATTAATGAGATGACAGTTCCTATCCACATCTCCAATATAGATCTCAACACACAAAAACATCTAATGCAATTAAATTTATTTCTCTGTGTTATTACTGTTGTGGTGAAGCGAGAGCTAAGCATGAAAACGAAGCTGTCGGTTTACCAGTCCAGTCCATTCAAGAGCAACTCAGACTAGAGCTGCTGCTTGGGATGGTGCTAGGATGGTACTAGGATGCTTCTGGACGCCTCCTAGGTGTTGTATTCCAGCCATGTCCTACCCAGAGGAGGCCCCGGGGCAGATCCAGGACCTTCTGGGGAGATTATATCTCTCAGCTGGCTTGAGAACGTCTCGGGCCCACCCTCCAATGACCTGAAAAAGGTGGCTAGGGGAGAGTACAAAGCTAAGTCTGGGTCAGCTCAGAATGTTTTAAACTCTGATCCTATGTGTGTCACCCAGCAGGCAATGCAGAGTGTAGATGGAGCCAATGTGGGTGAGGTGACTCGCCCTGCACTACCTACCGTGAAGGCCGGGTGTCTTGCCTGCTTCCACTGATAAGATGAGCAAAAACTTGAGTAGCCTTGCAGGTAAAATTCTCACCTGTTGACAGAAGCTCCCCCCTCGATTGGTGCACTTGTCAATTAACTGGATCATTTTAGGTGCCTGGACAGTAGGCCTCAAGGGCCTTTTATTTTTAAGGGCTGGATCAACCTGTAGGAGCTATATACATTCATTAAGATTAATACTCAGATTTTTTCCTTCTCTATTTACTAAAGGTTAAAAAATGAATCCCACTATTTTAAACTTTAATTGTGATCATTTCTATGAAAGCAGTTTAGCAGGACCAAAACAAAAGCAAAAGCAAATAATATTAGAAAACATCACCATATAATAATCTAATAACCTGAATTATACTTTCTCATTAGCCTACTCTGAGCTAATGCTAATTTTGTTCTGATCTGTTGTAGAATAGAATAGAATAGAATAGAATAGAATAGAATAGCCCTTTATTCTCATTGTACATGTGCAACAAAATTGTGGGTGCTCCACAGCAACTGTGCAGGTATAAAATACAAATAAGACAGCAGGAATAAATAAGAAACATGAGAGCTATATACACACAGGAAGAAGGCAGAATAGAAAGGCATGCATTAGAAGCACAGGTTGCAAAGTGCTTGGAAGTAGTGCAATGGACTTGGTAGAGTCCATGTGTGAGTGGCCTGAGTGATGAGGGTTACTCAAACCATGGCTCAGATTGGTGGGCGGGTGGGGAGGGGTGGGGGGTAGTGTTTATTAACAGTCCAGATAGCCCAGAGGAAGCTGTCTCTAATGGGCTTAGACACTACTGCTCAAAACACTTCATGACTGCAGACATGAGGGCTATAGGTCTGTGGTCCCTGAGGCTGTCTACTCCAGGCTTCTTGGAGTTGGGCGTGACGGTGGAGGCCTAGGAATGGCGGCATGAGTCAGGGAGAGGTCAAAGAACCTGGTGAGCGCAGGCTTTGAGCACAGCGGGCTGGTCTCCAGGACCTGCTGTCAGATCAAAACAGTCCTGTAGGATCATTTGGCCATGTTTTAATGGCCCAGGTGCTTGGAGGATTTTATTTCCTAAAGCAGGTATAGGCAGGGATGAGGAGCAGAGAGAGGTGGTTAGATTGTCCCAGGTGGGGAGGGCTGCTTGATTTTGCTGTAGATGTGGTCCTGTCCTCCCTGGTTAACATGTTAACATGTTGGTTGAATTTGGGGAGTACAGATTTCAAACAGGGTGTTCTCTCTGCTGTTTGCTGATGATAATTGTAGAAAAGAGGTTGGAGAGACAGTCAGCACAACCAGATCTGAAGATGCACTTATCCCCGTGTTGTGAGTTGACACTAATCACTCAACAGGAAAACAGTATCCCCTGGGCATCCAGTGGAAGTATGATGTAAACTGAAATCTTTCTGAATCAACCATTTAATATGGCAGAAACAAGCAGCCAAGAAGCCAAAAATATACAAAACCAATTTGCAGGTTCACAGTTTTGGGCAAAGGTTGGTCCCTCTGGCATCTCAATTTTTCAACTGTGACCTCTTTAGATCCAATCTTCAGAACTGTTCACCTCAGAAAACAAAAGGGAACAACCCTGTATCTCTTCTTCACCTAACTTTTAGATTTGTTGGCCCTTTCCCCCCTCCCCGTCTTACTGGATGTCTTCTGAGCAGGGCTGTGCAGAGATGTTTGAAGGGGCGAGTGCTCAGAGTTAAAAAAAAAAAAAAAAGGGGCACAGGCTGAATAACAACAACCCACATTCATCAAGAGTCTAACATGGAATCACATCATACTATATCACTGTCATCAGGTGGGGACAAAGCAAAGCAGACGTGGCCTGTTTTACCTGATGGGTACAATGTTGCTGCTGATAGTGCTGGAGGGCAGGGCTGTGTTCATCTGAGACTTACACATTAAAAGGTCCACAAGAGAGATGGTAGCTGATTAAACAAGTGTTATGGGATAATAATAAAATGCAAAGATCGGTGAGAACACTTGGAACCATAAGGAAACAGATTTAAAAAAACTGTGGGAAATAAACTGAAACTGGATTATTAGTAGAGCAAAAGAAAGGGGCGGGTAGGGTAAGAATGTAACAAAAAATCTGTACAGATGAAACACACAGTGTGTCTTTTTTTTATATCAACTACAATAATAATTATAGTTATGTGGATATGCATATCACATAGTGTTTAGTGAAATATAAGCCCTTCAGTAAGCCGGGGAAACACCTGTTACTTACTTTAAATATGTTCCCTAAGCAGACCGAGCTACAGACCCATGACACCGTTACCCAGTCAGCTAGCAGCTATGACCTCCAAATTTACTCATATAAACATTGTGCAAAGTAAGAAAAATAGAACACTGGACTGATTTAACTGCATTAAAACTTTTATTTTCATATAGAAAAAAGTACTTGATACTGCTCTGCTGAACAAGAAAACAAGTATACTGCCACTGTTGTAGCTGGTGTTATTTCATAATATTTTAAATATATGAAATAACGTTTTATGCTTTATTTTTGTACGATTTAAAACTTTAATAACCTTACAATAAAACAAGCCTATAAAACATCTTGCCTCACATTTAATATTCATCTTGAAATGAAGTTTAAGTTTCCCATAATTTTGTAATGTATGATGTGAAATGTATTTATTATTTCACATCATACATTACAAAAGTAGACAGTAAACTGTCTACTTGCCAAATCAATGTGCCAAGTACAAGAATCACAATGATGCCAACAATAACCACTTAAGTTGAAGAGTTGTCCATCAGCAGTAAGTGCTGGATGCAGATTTATCTGCACGAGAGGGGGAAACTATCCTCATCATTATATCCTTCTCCTAAGAAGAGTTTGCCTTTTGAATGTTTCTTTGCAAAGTCACGCAAAAATAAAATAAAATGAATTGCAATTTCAGATGGATTTATTTAAAATATAGTATACTGTATATAGTATATATGTATCGTGTATATATATAAAGTATGACCTAGGTTGCACACTCTCGATCTAGTTCTTCTCTTTTTTCTAGAAACAAACAATAAAAAACAAACAAACAAAACCCCAGACAAAGTAAAAATTGATTAACTAAATATAAATCAGTAATTTTACTTATATTCATGTACACAGCTGTCATATACAACATTACATGCATATAAGTAAAACATCTAATATAGTGAAGGAGAGACAGAACCACACAACCTCTAAGTTGTAGCTTTCTGAAGTAGAATAGAAAGTACATGCACTTAATTATATTCCACCACTGAAAAGCAACATTTCAAAGTATAGGTTTCTGATTTAAACTAAGTCACCTAAGTGAATACTGAATATGTTTAAATAATCACCACATTAGTATCTACAGATATGGACCTACAACACACACAGTCAGAGCAAACCCACTGCACCGCCCCTCCTCTGCAACGGAGCTGCAGACAACACTGCGCCACAACAGTCTCAATTAAAGGGTTCGAAAGCTTATTTCATGTTTTCACTGTTTTTAGGAAACAACTGCTATAAATCTGTATAATTAATTCAAATGAACTGACTGGAGAATCCATCTGTCTAAGCTGCATTTCAGAAGCATTTTCACTGCTGAAATAGCAGCAGATAGAAAGTACTGGACACAAACGACTCTCAAACACCCGACCAGTATCTAGACTGGTCTAGACCGTTCTGGTTAACTCAGTCGACTATTACAGACACTGTGTGACGGGGCTGACTGTAAAATCAGTGTGGTCTCACTGATACAGATGCAATCTTAGTTATGGTACATGTCTTTATTTTACTGCCCATGTTTAATTTGTGTAGATTATAGTATAAATTGATGTTGCATACTAGGTTTTGCTAAATTATTTTACGATTTTACACATTTGAGTTTATCATCTATTTAATTACTTTATTATCACTTATCTCTCTTTATAATTTTCTTTAAAACATTTAAGTTATTTCTTATGGCATTTTGTTGGGTAATTTTGGTTCCTACCCAGTGTTTATGGTGGGACTGTTTATAGTGTGACGTGCCCTGTGCCGTGTGCGTCGAGGAGTCAATAAACTTTTAAGATAAACTGCAGCCCACATCGCATCCACTGCCCAATGAGATTGGAGAACACTACCACAACCAGAAATCAGAGTTACGCAGACGTTTACATTTCCACAATCCACAGTCCAGGTGAGTCCACGTTCTCCTGTGCCTGTGCCAGGGCAGAGCTGTCATCACCTCACCTGGAGCTAATCTGGAGCAATGTGCTGCAGATGTTTAACATTGCCGTCTATTCACCGCCAGCTCATCAGCTAAACTGCGTTGGTAACAGGCTCCCATGCTCCATGCTTTTGTCTCTAGTCTGTGTACTTACCTCGTTCTCATGTGCTTCAGTTCTCTGGTCACGTCACGGCTCCACTCCTCGGCTCAGCTCGCTATTCAGACACCCACCCACACTCACTGCTGTTCATGCTCCATCACCTGCAAGGTTTCCAATCTTACACCTGCCTGCCTTCCTGCAAGAAGGCCTGCGCATGGCTGACCTGAACTCAGGGCAGCCATCATCTCTCCACTCGGCTCACCGGGAATATCGCCTTCTCCCCTCAAAGCATCGCTGACTCCACCTGCAAAGTAAGCCATGCCCCTCTGTTAAACATATGTACACCTGGAGGAGTTCTCTTTTTGTCCCCTCTCCTCAGTGCGACCACTTGTTACCAGCCACGCCCTGTGCCTGTCTTAAGCCTCCTAAGACCCGAACTCTTCCACGACATGCATTTTTAATTTCTCTTTGATATTTGGGCTGATTGGGGCCCGATGAATGTAAAAACAAAGAATTTCCAGATTTTTTTTTTTTACCTTATTTTTGTTTTTAAGAAAAATGAGAGCCACAAATGAGGATATTCATTTAAAATTTTGATAGAACAGTAGCAGTATAATGTCCTCGTAAGTGGATATCAGGCCCACGTAGAGCAAAATTGAGTATTTTGGTCAAAATGACCAAAAATGTGATGTCCACATATGTGTACGGCAGGTCCTAGGAGGTTAAGCCTCCATACTAGTTTTCCTAGACATGAACCTCACAGCAAGCATAATTGTACTTCGTGTTCACTCTAAACATTTTGCCAAGTTGTTACTTTGTGCTTGGTGCAAAAACAGGACTGTGTAAAGCGAACTCAACCGTCTCCGCACTTGGTCCAACAGGTGAGCCTCTGGCCCTCTGTGACAACGGCTCTTCTTCGTAATGGTCACGGCCACAGTGCATGTGTCAAACTGGCTATGAAGTGACGCGGACAATACCTGAATTATTCACCACAGTAATCACTAACCAGATTCATTCTTCTATTTTGTTGCATCCAAAGATCAAGTTGGTTCACCTTTTTAGTTTCATTTAGCCATGGTGACATCAACTTTAGGCCAAACTTTTTCAGGAGAGCTTGTCTTTGTGTGAAAACTGTAAAATTCGGTGTGTTCAGAGTAACATGACCCCAACCCATCCAGGGAAAAAATATTAGAGCCATGGCTTTTAAATCTGAGGAGTGCAGCTTCTGTCGTGTTATTGTACTGGTGTGTTGTGACAGAGAGAAATAAACATGACCTTGAACCTGTCATTTTATTGGTTGATCTATGTTCCTGTCCTTGCATGTGGCCTCAAGCTGTCCGTGACCAAAGAATAAGATCTGAGTGGATAAAAAGAGCCGTCTCTGAAGGGTGTCTGGACTCAGCTGTTCCCATTGTGAGCCGACTGTGGTGATTCAGGCGTCTGACCAGAATGCCTCCTGGATGGCTGCCTGCTGAGGTGTTTGGGCATCTCTTACATAGACGAGACTCCAGCACGTGAGATTGTCTCTCAGGTACTTAGGGCACAGTGGCCATGGTTCAGGGTGTGAATATAACAACCATTTACCAACTGAGCCAAGTTACAGCAACCAGCTCCACAAAACTCAGTTCTTTAAATTGCAAAAGTAATATACAGTTAATTGTAATTATATGTTTTAAGTAAATCTAACTAAGTTGTAGGGCTGCAACTATTGATTATTTATGTCAATTATTCCATTGATTAATACTGTGAGTAATGCTTTTATCAAGTACAACTATTCAGAGAAAAAACGCAGTCTTTCAAAATGAACTGTTCATTGGTTTTAATTTTAGCAAGTGCAATATTTTGAAGTTTAATTCTGTACAACCTCTGTAACAATAAATAAACCCTTTAATTGTATTTACGTGCCTTATACAGACTCCTGCGCCACATTAAACTATGACGACATCATTGTCACTGCTGCTGTTGTGTTATCAGTCTTATGTTGAAAAACTGGGGCCTGTGTGAGTTTAATGTTGTCAAACCTTTTAATTCACACACTGCTCCAAAATATGTTTTTATTGCATGTGTGGGTTAAACAGTCACGTTTACATGATGACAATGAAGTAAGTAAAATTTATTTATACCGCGCTTTCACAGATAAAAGTCACAAAGTGCTTCACAATACAAAGAATAAAAATACAACATATAACAATGTAAAAGACTAAAATTCAACATGAAAACAACAAATTAGTTGAAAGCTTGTCTATATAAAAATGTCTTTTTAAAAGAATCAGTGGAGTCAGCGTAAAAACAGTGGGAGAGAATTCCACAGCCTGAAAGACCCGATCACCACCAGTTTGAAATCGAGTGCGTGGGGCCACCAGCACACTCTGACCTGATGACCTCAGAGCTCGGGAAGATGAGGCCCTACAAGGCATCAGAACAACAACACTGTGTTCAATCTGCTGACAACAGGTTCAGTTAAGTTGACATGATAAAGCTGCAAAACACAAATGTTCATTATTACAGTTTCTTCTGATTGCTTAAGCACATTTTTTGTAACTATTGGCTATTTTTGCAAAACTCTACACACAAATAAGAAAACCTGTCACCCAATTATCAAAACATTGTAGTTCTCTTGCAAAAGCGAACACAGCTAGATTACAGTTTTTTACAGACGCTAGGACACATTTCTCAATACTTAGGTCACTTTTGCAAAACTCTTCACACAATTCTCCTAACTGACCTTCAGCTTGGCAAAGCAGTTCATTTCACATTCAAAATGCACTACAACTACCAAAACACTTTATTCAGGTCTCAAATAAACTCATTCTTCCAGAACACTAGCAAAGGTTGACAGCCGACAAACACACTTTGTCACCCACAAAACAATGACCTAAAACACACTAACAACATGTAGCATTACACAGTGTTTTCTTGTGTAAAACAAGGACACATCTCCATTTATAATTTCAATATATGTTACTGGAATGAATCAGACATCATGCAGAATTCGTTAATATTTGTTTATGTATTTTTATTTTTTTGCACTAAGTAATCCCAAAATACAAGAATTTGTATACACACCATCCACTGATACACATACAATAGTAAGGCTAATCTACTCGGTCTTCTCCATTTGGCCACAGGTTCTCATCCATATCACATCTTATGTCATCTAGGGCAATACACCTAGAAAAGAATCTTCTGGCATGCCTGATCCATCCCTGGCAATCTTCTGCTGATATCTCCAGGCATCCAGGATTCATTGCATCCAGGAGGGACATTTGATCATGTGGATGATGGTCGTAAACCTTCCACCACCATGAGGAAAAGAATTCCTCTATGGGGTTGAGGAATGGAGAGTAAGGTGGGAGGAAAAGAGACTCCATTCTGGGATGGGCTGCAAACCACTCGGTGACTGCACGGGAGTGATGAAATGCCACATTGTCCCATACAATTATAAATGTTGGCTGATTCCTTCTCTCCGCATCCCTTTCCTCACCTAGCACAACCCTTCCATAGAGATCATGCAGGAACGCAAGGAGCCGTTCAGTGTTGTATGGCCCAATTAGTGGTCTGTGTAACAGCAGTCCATCAGTGGATATTGCTGCGCACATTGTGATGTTGGCACCCGTCTGGCCCGGGACATTCACTGTGGCTCTCTTCCCAATCACATTCCTCCCTCGTCGCCGTGCTTTGGCCAAGTTGAAACCTGCCTCATCCACAAAGATGAAAATGTGGTGTGTTTGCCTGCCTTCAATCTCCATGACTCTCTAACATAAATCCACAAGGCAACATAAGCTGTTACAGTAGTAAATTTGTAAAAATTGTCTTTGTGTGTGTTTGGTTTTGTTCAAAAACAGATCTGTATTTTATTGTGATCTTACCTGGACATACTGGTTCCTGAGTTGCTTGACATGTTCAGAGTTCCTCTCAAAAGGCACAGTGTACAACTGTTTCATCCTGACCTGATGTTTTTTCAGGACTCTAGAAATTGTTGTTATGCTTACACTGTGAATATTTGCAAAAGTAACGTTGTCTGCCAAGACTCTGTGTCTAATTTCAGTGAGTTTTATCCCATTTTTTCTGATGACCATATCAACAACATCAGTGAACATCCGTCCTCTCCCTCCTGTGTGAGGTAACCGTTGAGTCCTAAGCAGAAATGCAACAACAATTACACAAAAGCTTATTTACTTCTGAAATGTGCAAATGCCCTTGCAGAATACAAGTTACCTGTTGATTTGCCGGAAAACTCTAACAATAGATGCCACTGTAGAGCGTTGCAGATTTGGCTGCACTCTCTGACCAGCCTCTCTCATTGAGTGACCATGATTTACTACATGATCAATTACAGTAGCTCTGATCTCATCTGAGACTACACCTCTTGATCTTCCTCTTATTCTTCTTCCACCACGCATACATATTCCTCGCCCCCTCCCAGCCACTCTTCTTCCTCTTTCAGCCACTTCTCCATTTCTGGCTGGGTCCATGTTTACATCACAAAACAAACCTACTCAGCAGTTATCTCCTTTTGTAATGAAATTGAAGGAGTAACACCTGTGTAGATGTTCATCTACAATGAGAATCAGTTGTGGCTGGTTAAACTGCATTTTTAGATTTAAAATATGTTTCAATTAAATATTGCTGTTGAATTTTGCTGTCTTATTCAGTTTTGCATTATGTTATTGTTTTGACCATAAGGTTAACAGTTTTGAAAACAGTATGTAAGTACATGCAAAATGTCCTCTACGTACAAAGATTTTTGGCAGTTGTTGTGTCTGCGTGAGAAAACAATTCATGAAATTTGAGAGATGTAGTCATTGAATGCATTTTGTGCCAAAACAATGATAACTGATCCTCAGTTTAGCCCACATAGACTTCTGTTGTGCTCACTGTGTGAGGAGTTTTGCAAAAGTGACCTAAGTATTGAGAAATGTGTCCTAGCGTCTGTAAAAAACTGTAACTCTTCACACCTTCATAAAAATGGTGTTTTCGTATCAAACAGTACACACATGCCATCATCTACTAAGCACACAATGCGCCACCTGCACACTGATGGTATGAATACAAAATACATCTGGCTTTTGCTTTCTCTGTGTACAGATGTCAATTTGAGGTCACACTTTTGTCATAGTGTCATGTAAACATACAAGGATCCAAACTTCAAGTATTGGTGTTTATTCACACTCATCAAAACCAAGACAAAGTCAGAACACAAAATAGGAATTTCACAAAAAAAAGGACAAAAAAAGACAATCAGCCTACATTATGTCGTCTTTCTGGGTCCGGCCACAAAATTTCGTCCACATCGCATGTGATATCCTCCAGTCCAAGGCACCGGGGAAAATATCTCCTTGAATGCCGTATCCAGGCCTGACATGATGCCTGGTCAATATCTCCACATGCCTCCTCCATTGCCTGTAAAAGGGCTACCTGTTGATGAGGATGACGGTCGTACACTTTCCAGCGCCAGGCAGAGAAGAACTCCTCGATGGGATTTAAGAATGGAGAGTATGGAGGGAGGTTGAGTGCCATGAAGGATGGGTGGTCTGTAAACCAGTTGCGGACCAAAGCAGCCCTATGGAAACTAACATTGTCCCATATGATGACATATCGGGTCTGCTCTGGTCTCTGAACAGTGAGCATGTCATGCAAGGTGTCCAGGAATGCAATGTGCAGTGTTGTATGGGCCTATGGTTGCATGATGGTGAACAACACCATTTTGGCTTATAGCTGCACACATGGTTATGTTACCACCACGTTGTCCTGGGACATTGATGATGGCACGGTGTCCAATAATGTTCCTGCCACGTCTCCTGGTTTTACTGAGGTTAAAACCGGCCTCATCCACAAAAAGTAGCTCATGTCCCATTGCATCTGCTTCTAGTTCCATCACTCTCTGGACAAGACAAAACAAATGCAACACATCAGGCCCATGCACAGCACTACAGTATGCACTTCCAAATTCAGAACCAGTGACACTAGCTTACCTGCACATAGTCATATCGCAGTTGCTTTACACGTTCTGTGTTTCTCTCGAAAGGAACTCTGTAGATTTGCTTCATTCTTATTCTGTGGCGCGCAAGTACACGACTCAGTGCAGAAATGCTTGCACTGTGTATATTTTGAAAGATGGTGTCATTATCAATTATGCGCTGCTGTATTTCGCGCAGTCTTATTGCATTATTGGCAATCACCATGTTCACTATATGGGTCTCTTGCTCTGGAGTGAACATTCTGCCTCTGCCCCCAACAGCTGAACATCTAGCAATTCTGTGAAGTAACAATTTCAGTATTTTTGCATGTATGGTACTGTTGTGTTTCTCATTAGAGTATGGCAGTGCTACAAAGTACTTACCGATTCTCATTTCGAAATGTCCTAATGATGCCTGCCACAGTGTAGCGGCTCAGTTTAGGCTGAACCTGTGGCCAGCTTCCCTCAGGGTCATCCCATGGTTGATGACATGGTCCACTATTGTAGCTCTGATGTCATCAGTTATTCTGTTTCTTACTCTTCTTACCCTTCCTCTTTCCCCTCCTCGTCCTCTTCTTGCTCCTCCACGTCCTCTTCCTCCAACTTCTTCACCTCCACGTCCTCTCCCTCCAACTTCTTCACCTCCACGTCCTCTCCCTCGGCCTCCTCTGATTCTCACTCTTCTCACTCTTGCTGCTCCTTCCATTGTACTCCACATAGACAGCTTACCTGTGGCCTGTTTATAGTGCTTAGGGTGATTGCAAAGTGGACTAATTATCTAAAACAGTTTTCACATGTGAAAGTGTGCCAGACAGTTGGCAAAATAGTGTTAATGATAGCCATACATGTGTATAATTTTGCTAGGAGTGTGTTGGGAATTTGATAATTGAGTGTAAGCAGTGAGTTGTGTTTAAAGTTCTGCAAAAAGAGTGTTGTGCAGTGAATTGTGCCTACAGTTTTGCAAAGTGTGTGTTACAAAATGGCAAACTGAGTGCAAAGCAGTGTTTGTGCTTTTAGTTTTGCAAACTCAGTGAGTGGTTTTGCTATAAGTATTACTAGTTTTAGAAATTGTGCTATAGGAATCACAGTTAGGGTTTAAGCATTCAGAAAAAACTGTAATGTTGTGAGGTTATGTTCGTTGTGGGCTGTATCTTCTCTATTTAAATATTCACTCCAGTAATTAATTTGCCCAGCTCTATTAATCTCAGGTTTAAACAGTTATTCATGGTGCGTTACATTAACTGGGATGTTCATTTAAGAAACAGAGCTGTTACTGTACATGCTATGTTTACCGACTGAAATCCAAAAACTAAAACTTCCTAGTGTGTCCTTTGACTAAAGTCCCACACTGAATCCCTTCAAACTAGTAAAACTGTTTTTAATAACTGGAAAGGTTTATGGTCATGCCCTGCTACTCTAAATATGAGAAAAGATTCTTCTGTCACACCCTCTGGTTCTTGTTTCTTACACCAACAAATGGTAGCCTTACATCAGTGATCTTATTGTTTTCTTATTAACAATAAGAATTAAAATCTTTCAGCTAACAGTAATGTGAACATACAACAACAAAACAAACATGAAGATAGTTATAGTTGGCATTAACAAGGGAGCAGCAGAAGACGGTAACTCCTGTACCTGTTCATAGAACCACAGGGTGAACAATTAGAAAAAGAGCATGTTAGCATTTACAGTTGGGACATCTTCAAAAGTGTGACTCTTTTTTAAATTGTTTTTGTTCCCCAGAATTTTCAGAAAACTGTTTGTGGTAATAACTGTTCACAGGTGAAACTTGAAACAGCTCACTCATAACAGTTAACCTAAATCCTTGAGGTTACTCATTGTTTTGTCCAGATTCCAAACACAGTTTTTTACTCTGCCCGATTAAGATTTAACTTAAGCCCGACTCCAGGTCCATGTCGTCTGCTGTAGATGACTTAACTCGTGTAGTCTGTTGCTGAGGACGTGGACCTTAGTGGAGGGCTTGTTTTGTCCAATCCAGTTATCGCTTTCAAATGTGTATCGCAGGTCTTTAGGACAAGTCAAACTTTTACTGTAGATCACAGGTGTCGAACTCCAGGCCTCGAGGGCCGGTGTCCTGCAGGTTTTAGATGTGTCCTTGATCCAACACAGCTGATTGAAATGGCTAAATGACCTCCTCAACATGTCCTGAAGTTCTCCAGAGGCCTGGGAATGAACTCATCATCTGATTCAGGTGTGCTGACCCAGGGTGAGATCTGCTGCACACCGGCCCTCGTGGACTGGGGTTCAACGCCCCTGCTGTAGATCAAGCCACACAGGACTGCACACCCATTTGCCACCTCAGATTTTACAGTACTGTGCATCTTTCAGTGATGATGCCAACATCTCGAAAAGTCTTGAATTCCTGAAAATGTGATGCTTCATTATCAGCATCGACAGTTAACAACAGCATGCCAATAACAGTTCCACCTTAGTCAAAAAGTTATGACATTTACAGGATGAACAATACAGATAAACAACATAATGTCTAAAAAAAAATTCCTTTATCAGTTGGGCTGTAACAGTGCTGCAGCTTAGCAGGAACCTTTTAATAAGGCTGACAGCATCTTGATTTAAGTATACACGTAATGCTTTCAGTGTGAATTCCTGTAGCAATAACCCTTTTTTAAACTCTATCCAATTATATGAAGAAGCACATTAAAAAAATTCTTCATCATCTCCAGTTACAAATGTGTCATTTTGCCAAATGTGATAGATAATTATTGCTTTTCCCAAAGGCACATAAATCCAAATTTGAGTGATGGAAGGTCCCTGCTCTTCTTTCTTTAGTACTGCGCTTTAGTAAAGCGCAACGTTAGTTAGTTAGTCCCTCAGAAGTGAGATGTTTATGTTAATTTGAATCTGGAGGACTTTGTAGCCTTACCATCTCATATGATCATTTAATAGGAAGAAACCTTACCACTTCCTGACAATAACAACACACACTACCACAGCTGGAAAACAATGTCAAATAATCTTATTTTATGTAGAAACTGTTTCATGATCTAATGATCATTTTTGGGGCTCTTCTCTTTCTTGCATGACTTTCATTGGCTTTCATTATTCTTAACAAATACATGAGCAAAAAAATAATTTCATTTCATGAGCGTAATCAAGTTAATCAGCCCGAACACGTAGACGTCAGCAGCCGCGCACACAAAGAATCCACTGCGCACGCAAGAATGTCTGCTTTGCACGCGCTGCTACAGTTTCGTGCTCTGGCGCGTAGCTCTCAGAGAAATCCTCCTACGTATAAACGTACTTTTGACTGTCTGGAGGCGGAGCTCAAAGGAGGGTGCGCACCGTTGAATTTAGGTGTGAGGAATTCAGTTGCACCCATGAAATAAAATGATTTGCTTGGATTATGTTTTATGACATAAACATAATTCCATATGTTAGCTCAAACCCAGCATCAGATGATTTTATATCGAGACTGTATTCTTTAATTTGCAGTAAATAGCACTGCTTCCATTATAAGAACTGACAGGATTTGACAACAAAGTTAGTAGTGGCAAAAGAGATTTAAAAGTCAGTGATGTATTTGGAGAATGTATTTTTAAATCAGAAGGTCAAAGATTGCAAACGCAGCTGGAGAACATAATTATGTGAATACAACTCACTAACCTCCACATAAACTGGATCTTTGATTACTGAACGTTACCCGCCTTTCAGGCCTGTTAGCAAAACCAACAACTGTTGAACAAGGCAAAATAGTATTTTTCATTTTATGATGGTGTAAATTATTTAAACAGTTTCTAAAACTGACAGGCTATATTTCACATGGCTTGGTAGTATTCATCCACCTGGCAAGACAATACAAAGAGCTGCAATCACTCTGATGATTTCTGCTCCAGTGAATGTGTGTGGGCAGAAGCCACGGACTGTGGGTTGTGAAACTGGGTGTTGGCAGCATTCCAGGTGGATGGAGGCTGAGAGACGCCTCAACATGCTGAAATATTGATTCAAAAAGCTGAAGGCAACTGCAGGCCATGGGTTACATTTGGACAATACATGCAGCAGGGTGTAAAAGTTCAATCCATGCATCTGCTCAAAGAGTGAAAGAGGTTTCGCTGAGTGCCACCACAAGACTGCATTTACATAGAACCACTGATTTTACATATTGCAAACAGGTCAGGTCATATTTATCTATATATCTATGTGCACATAGAAATATACACATATAGCCATTTTATATCTACCTGGATGCCTATACTATTTTACTACTACTATTTTGCCTATACTATATTTACTACTATTTTTTCATTCCACCACTATGTCATCTGTATCTTTTGCATTCTATTGACTTACCCAGCCTTAAGAGAGAAATCAGTTTGAGATGTGTATTTGTCTGACTTGAATAATGATAAATAAATAAACATACATTTTCCTGTCTCTTGGGTTGAAACTGAATCACATTTTCATTTAAATGACCTCCAGGTTATACTCGGCACAGATGTTCCTGTACACTATGCCGGCCACTTGGTTATGGCGTTCCATGTATGCCCTGCCTGCTAGCATCTTACACCCTGCTGTTATGTGCTGGATTGTCTTTACACAGCCTGCACCTGGGGTCTTGCCTGGTGTGATAGACCCCAGCCTCTATGGATCTTGTGCTCAGAGCTTGTTCCTGTGCTGCCATGATTAGTGCCTCTGTGCTGTCTTTCAGTCCAGCTTTGTCCAGCCACTGGTAGGATTTCTGGATATCAGTCACTTCCTCTATCTGCCGGTGGTACATACCGTGCAGGGGCCTGTCCTTCCATGATGGTTCCTCCTCTTTCTTGGGTTTCTGCTGCCTGAGGTATTCACTGAGCACGCTGTCAGTTGGGGCCATCTTCGTGATGTATTCGTGGATGTTCATTGTCTCATCCTGGACTGTGGTGCTGACACTCACAGTCCCTGGCCCCCTTCCTTCCGCTTAGCGTACAGCCTCAGGGTGCTGGACTTGGGGTGAAACCCTCCATGCATGGTCAGGAGTTTCCAGTCTTTATGTCAGTGGCTTCTATCTCCTCCTTTGGCCAGCTTATTATCCCAGCTGGGTACCTGATCAGAGGCAGGGCGTAGGTGTTGATAGCCCGGATCTTGTTCTTACCGTTCAGCTGACTCCTCAGGACTTGCCTGACCCTCTGCAGGTACTTGGTGGTTGCAGTTTTCCTAGCGGCCTCTTCATGGTTCCCATTTGCTTGTGGGATCCCCAGGTACCTGTAGCTGTCCTCTATGTCTGCAATGTTGCCTTCTGGTAGTTCAATCCCCTCAGTTCTGACTACCTTCCCTCTCTTTGTTATCATCCAACTACACTTCTCCAGTCCGAACGACATTCCGATGTCATTGCTGTAGATCCTGGTGGTGATCAGTGAATCAATGTCTCATTCACTCTTGGCATACTGAGGAGGTGGCTGACAACTGCTCCACTCTGTAGTCAGTATCCGTGTCAATGATCTCACTGAGGGGGTTCAGGCCTATGCGGAACAGCAGTGATGACAGAGCACACTTGTTGGTGACTTGTGCTGTGGGCTTAAAGTTGGCCTCTAGTGTACGCCACATCCCCATTGAGTTCCTGATGAAGGCATTTAGAGCCTGTTGATCTTGTATCGGTCTAGGCATTCCAGGATCCAGGTGTGGGGAGTCATAGGCCTTCTTGTAATCAATCCAGGCAGTGCACAGGTTGGTCAGCCTAGTCTTGCAGTCTCTTCCATGTGGTGCTGAGGCAGGTTATTGGCTGGTTGTTGGAGGGGACCGGTTTCTTCTGGGGGTCCTTGAGGATCAGGACTGTCCGGCCTTCGGTTAGCCATTCTGGGTGTCTCTCGTCAACTAGCAGCTGGTTCATTTGTGCTGCCAGGCGCTTGTGGAGTGCAGTCAGCTTCTTCAGCCAGTAGGAGTGAACCATGTCAGGGCCTGTTGCTGTCCAACTCTTCATATTGGAGACCCTTTCTTGGATGTCTGCCACTGTGATGGTTACTGGACCCTGTTGAGAGAGGTTGCTGTGGTCTGCTCTTAGATCCACTAGCCACTGAGCATTGCTGTTATGGGTTGCGTCCTTCTCCCATATCCTCTTCCAATATTGTTCCATCTCCAGCCTTGGTGGTGCTGTTTTCATGTTGTTCCCCTCCACTGAGAGTACACCTTGGCTGGTTCTGTGGAGAACAGCTGGTTTATTGTCCTGTCTTCTATGTCCCTGGTGTACCCCTTCAAGCGGCTGGCCAAAGCTGTGAGTCTTTGCTGGGCAGTTTCCAAGGACTCAGATATGGACAGCTTGTTGTACTTCTTAGGCACCTTCTTTGTCGCATCTGTCTGCAGCTTTGATAGTTGGCTAACCTCCCTCCATGCTACCTTGATCTTGACCTCTAGTCTCCTTCTCCATGGAGGGTACTGCCCCTTGTGGTTGCTCAGCTTGTAGCCAAGCACTTTATCACTGCTGCCGTTGTGTAGATCAGCTTGTTAGTCTCGGTAATGGTGGCAGAAGGTATTGTCCATAGTGCTGCATTCACATCATCCAGTAGATCTTTAGAGTTTACTTCATGTAATTTTGGTAACCGGTTACCGAGGATCCAGGTTTCAAGCTTGATTCTATCTTTCAGGCAACGATCCTTCTTCTGTCGCACTCGGGGCTTGGTACCCAATCTCAGGTGGGGGTGATGACATCTCCCCCCTGACCTGTCGTCCTGGCTCCCCCCTTGTCGTAGCATGTATGTTGTACCTCGTTAATCTCTAGCTGTGAGAGCAGAATATTGGAACCCTGAGCTAATAGTTGTTTCACCATCATTGTGAATGTTGGGTATCGAAGATTCCATAGGTCCCTCATCCTATTCATGAATCTTTGTGCATGGGGTTTGTGCCTCCCATGCCACTGTTCTTGAACCTGCTTATAATATTCAATGAATCAAGTATATTTTACTTGATTTGGCCAAGAACTAAATTTCATTATATTCTTTTTAATTCTCAAAAAGAAACCTTCTCCTCTTAACAGAAGGAGGCAGTATCTATTTTGTGCAGAAGAGTC
The DNA here is from genome assembly GCF_036321145.2 of Pelmatolapia mariae. Taxonomy (NCBI): domain Eukaryota; kingdom Metazoa; phylum Chordata; class Actinopteri; order Cichliformes; family Cichlidae; genus Pelmatolapia; species Pelmatolapia mariae. The sequence continues at coordinate 43,966,603 of NC_086244.1, forward strand.
AAATGATCCCAGGTTTAGGTTTCGTCAAACCAGCTAACACAAAGAAATCCCTGCTGTGTTGAACTTTCTTCATAGTATACCCCTCTGGTAGCTGCTTGTGTTATGTTATGATAAGCTAGGCTAACTATATTCTGACTCGTGTAACTCAGCATCTTACATTTATCTTGACAATCATTAATGTAATGTACAAATGCTGCATCATAATTTGTCTCATTCTGTGACATAAATATGCATCAAATTATGTTTGTTTGTTGAGGCTGTGTGGGGAACACAGCTATATTCAGACGTACAGTAATATGTCACTGTGGTGTCTCGCAGTTCACCAGTACTTCTCAGTGAGTCCAAACGTTCTAAATAGAAAATGCTTCAGAATCTGAATAAACCACACAGGACATGCCCACTCTGAAGGAGCTGTGGGTCTCTCACATGATTCATTACTCCAACAGCTCAAAGTACTCAAGGATGTGTTCAAAGAGTTGTGCAGCTGAAGCTTTGTGGATACTGATTGGGGTGTGTCCTCAAAGAGCATGACTTAACCAACAGGGCGCCACCAGTAGTAGGCAGCTTCACCAAAGCCCGTGTGGGCATCGTTTCATAAATACTATGTGCACCTGTGGATGAGTCATGCATGCCCTGCTGCATGCCACAATTTCTCACCGTGGTTAGTCAACTTATTAGACTTGAGAAGCTAATGGCAGGGTTAGTATGAAGGATGACCATTGATACACAGCTGGTGTAGGCATCCAAATCAAGCCTGTAACAAAGAGAAACAACAACAAAGCACGTCACATGTGGGTACTTCAGGAGAAGGGAAAGGCAAACAGCAAAAAACCTTTTCAAAACGAGTAAAGCTTGATGCATATTTCCTGCAGAAAGGTTAGCCTCAGGAGAGGCTGGTTGAATCAGGGGCTCTACCAAGGCAATATGACTAGAATAACACCCAGAAAGGGAAGGAAGGGGTTGGTGGTTGTGCTGGGCGCCACATCTCTTCCATTGTGTGCACAGTGGGAGCTGACAACAAGTTGAGGGAGGGGAGTCGATATCACTCTGATGAAGCTAAGCTGGTGTGCCCCCCAGCATCACTCTGCATGGCTTTGTTTCTTTCATTTGTACATTTAGTGTATTCAATAAAAATAATTTGGATTTGTGCATTTGTGTACATGCAGAAACATTGAGGAGTGAATGCACTAAGACACAACACACTGTTGGCGTGGGCGGAAGACATGAGGGGAAGAAAAATAACTGAAGGATGGGGGGAAGGGTGATCAAAGAAGAAGTAGGGCGAGTGGAGAAAGATGAGCTGGTTCCCTCCCTTCCTCCCTCCTCCTCCTGTCTCTGCTTTTTCAAGGGAGATTGAGAAATACAAGGGCAGTCTTCACATCTTCCTCTCACCTGCAATTGAAGCTCCAGTGAATGCAGGCTCTTCTGTTCTCAGACATGTGAAGCTAGAGACACCAGCAACCATAGTCAATTGTCTTCCAGGGGCCAGAGCAGGCGACATTGAGGGAAATTTAAAACTGCTGGCTAAGGGTAAACGTAAATTCAGTAAAATTATAATTCACATCGGCAGTAATGACACCCGGTTACACCAATCGGAGGTCACTAAAATCAATATTGAATCGGTGTGTAACTTTGCCAAAACAATGTCAGCAAAGTCAGATTGCTGTCTGTCTGAGTGGTGTCCAAAAAAACGATGTGGGCTTCATAGATAACTGGGAAACTTTCTGGAGGAAACCTGGTCTTGTTAGGAGAGACGGCATCCGGGGAGTGTGATTGTGTGTACATGTCCATTTATGTCAATCCTGACGTTGGGTGAGTGCTGAGTGTTTGTATATGTGTGCATGAGGGTGAGAATGCATGTTTGTGTCTGTGTGTGCCTGTTTGTCTGTGTTTATATGTCAGGTCGGGTCTTACACTCCACCTCCCTGGGAACACCCAGGCCCTCCAAAGTGTGGAGGCCTATCTCCCCTCACCACACTCCCTGCCGGTAACTGATGCCCTCAGGGGTTGGTGCATTGGTGGTTCTTGGTGTCCGGGGCTGGGCGCTCAGGTATGCACCAGCTCACTCCCGGTGGCTACTTGGCGGGGCCTGGTGCCTGTCGCTCGGTCAGGCCTCTTCCGCGGCTCGGTTCACTCTGGCACAGCTGGCTGCCGGCAGAGCCGGCGGGCACGCCAGTGCAGCCCCCTCTGGCTTCTGCTCCGTGGCTACTGGGTGACCCCTCGTCAGGGGATCTCCTCAGCCCTTCCCAGGAGGGTGGCACGGATGCCCCTCCGGTGGTCCACCTTGGGCTCTCGCACTCTGGGGCCTCTGGATGTCTGGAGCCTGGATCTCCTCCATGCCTGCTTCATGCCCTGGGGGACGGGGCTATGGCCCCCCACACCCTCTAGCAGACCATTACATGGAGAAACCTTCTGTATACAAGCGCGCTGATCCACACGGGTGTGCACACGGGTGTTCACTGTTCGTAGACATAAACTACACCTTTCTTAGCTGCTACTTCAAAGCACATTGTGCGCTGTCGGTCCTGCGTGCTGCACAACAACATTCAATATTTAGTATTTACTGCTGTTCACACTTAGCTAGATTAACATGATGGTGTTGTGTTTAGTATGTTGCTTTGTTTTTTTTTTTGCTTGTTTTCTCTTCTTTCTCTCTCAACAGGTGATCCAGGAGATTTTTTTTCTTTGTCTTTGTAAGTGCCCTTTCTCACTGTCCCTCTTCCCTTCTGTTTTTCTTTTCCTTCCTCTCTTTCTTTCTCCCTTTCCTATCCCCCAATCATGTCTGTCTCATCTGTAACTACTGAAAATAAAATAAATAATAACAACAAAAGTTGATCAAATGGACCAATACGGCAATGCCATGATGATCCATTTGGCAAAATAAATCCATTTGGTATCCTTGTTGGTCTTCAGACAACAATTCTGACGGCTAAAGAACCAAATGGGACAGACAAAAAAAAAAAAAAAAGAAGAAAAAAAAAGGAGAGACGGCATCCATCCCACTTTGGATGGAGCAGCTCTCATTTCTAGAAATATGGACAAATTTATTAAACCCCCCAACTAAGTAGTTGGTCCCATTCCTGGTCCCAACTATCCAGAGTTGGGACCAGGAATGGGAATCCTACACGCCTCTCTGCAGCTTCTCTCCTCCTTATACCCCCCAAAACCCATCTCCACAGAGACTGTGTCAGCTCCCAAACAGACAAAAAACAAACTGAAAATCAGCAAAAAATGACCTAAACCTAAAAAGTCACAAAGAAAGACTCCAAGTCTCTGTACATGATCAATAATTGATTGATTTACTCTGCCTTACAGAAACCTGGTTGCAGCAGGATGATTATGTTAGATTAAATGAATCAACACCCCCGAGTTATTCTAATCATCAGAAACCTCGAAGCACAGGCCGAGGGGGCGGTGTCATGGCTCTGTGTCTGAGGAGTGTGATGGATGCCCTGGTGGCCACACCCTCGGGGTGGGCCGCCACATCACACCTGCATCTCATCTCAGGCGTTTTGGTGGAGGACTATTTAACCCGGCACAGACGGCTGCTCCACGCCAGTCCGTCAGTCACTTCACAGTGGTAACTTGGCTCCCCGCTGAACCTTTATATGCTTAGTGTCACATGAGCTGTGCTACTTTCACCTCCGTGTTCTCAGGTTCCTATCCGACGTGCTGTGTTAATCACCTGCCTGTCCTCCTGCCCACCTGTTCTCATCTCTGCCTCCTTGGACTTACCCTACGTGGACGTACTCCCCTCTCTGGCTTCCACGGTCCGGCTCAGATTGTAAGCCAGATTCCCTTAGCCCTGCCTAATAGTGTCTTCCCATTCTCCTGCACTCTAGTAACCTTTTGCCCTTTCTGTTGCAACCTTCGACGGTCCCGATCATGGCTCCCCTGTGTCCTTTGCTTTCCTGGTTTTCTTTGCTGTCCCGGGTCGCTTTTCGTTGTATGAATAAAACTCGAACTTGCCCACATTAAAGCGTATTGTGTATACTTTTGGGTCCCGCTTGTGTGCGAACCACGATTCATAACAGGTAATGTGGCAGCAATCTTTCACACCAGCCTGTTAACCACCAAAAGACCCAGACAGACTTTTAATTCATTTGAAAGCCTGATGCTTAGCCTTGTCCACCCCAGCTGTAAAACTCAGAAACCAGTCTTACTTGTTATCATCTATCGTCCACCTGGGCCTTACACAGAGTTTCTCTCTGATTTCTCAGACTTTTTATCTGATTTAGTGCTCAGCTCAGATAAAATAATTATTGTGGGTGATTTTAACATCCATGTAGATGCTAAAAATGACAGCCTCAACATGGCATTTAATCTGTTATTAGACTCAATTGGCTTCTCTCAAAATGTAAAAGAACCCACCCACCACTTTAACTGCCCCGCCAGAGATTTTCCACAACTCCAATGGAATTAAATTGTTTTGGTCTGTTACTCGCCGCCCTCGCAGGAACCCTGATGGGGTTGTTAACCCCCGGTCTCTAGTCTACCTTGGACTTGATTTGCTGTTCTGGTCTTACTCCCTCAAATCTTTCTGCTGCCGACATCCCCATAACTGACCATTTCCTCCTTTCATTTAACCTCACTCTCTGCTTGGTTCTACCAAGCCAACCCATCTCACCTCGTTCCGCAACATCAAGTTCCGCGTCATCTTGATCCTGTCCCTACAGGGCTTATGAAATCCTGCTTCTCTTCCTTACTCCCACTCATCTCTGCTATCATCCACTCTTCACTCACCACCGGTATCGTTCCCTCCTTATTCAAGATTGCTTCAGTCACTCCTATACTGAAAAAACCTTCCTGAGATCCTAACAACTTTAACAACCTCCATCCCATTTCTAATCTACCCTTCATTTCTAAAAGACTCGAAAAAGTAGTTGCAGTTCAACTTGATTCACACCTGGTTAATAATAACATCTACGAGAGATTTCAGTCTGGTTTTCGTTCATGTCACAGTACAGAAACTGCTTTACTTAGAAGGATCTTCTAATCGGAGCTGACTCTGGTCTACTCACCATCCTCGTCCTTTTGGATCTGAGCTCAGCCTTCGACACCATCTCTCTCTCTGTCCTTCTAAGCAGACTTTCCTCTCTCGGCATCTCTGACACACCCCCAGCCTGGTTTCAATCATATCTCCTTGACCGCTCCCAGTTTATTCAACTGAAATCATTCCGCTCTTGTCTATTCCCGGTCACTAAACCCCAAGGTTTAGTCTTAGGCCCTGTCTTCATAACTTACATCCTCCAAAATATAAGAATCAGACCATTTACCATCTCAATTTATGGAGAATAAAGTGTGTGTATATTTTTATATTGTATTTGCATACATTTCTAAATTTGAAAGGTAGGACTGCTACACGCATTATTAGTGATATTCCTGATTGTTTTTAGACCTCTACCTGAATGCTGAATTTTAGGCGTTTAATCTATTTATCATTAATAGGTGCATTTTCAGCTGTTAGAACTTCAATTCAATTTTGTTTTTTACTGGGTAAGACAAAGAGTATGAAGTTTTCCCCTATTCTGTGAATCAGATATGACTGTAAACAGAGGATCCACCCTGACTGGGAATATCTTCCTTTCGTTCACTACAATTCATACCCACTCTCAATATAAAGTAGCACGTGGAGAGCAGCTCACTTTCACCGGTGAATTCAGGGCAACACAATAACTCACAAGACATTGTTTTTAATATGGATTTCAGAAATGATGAGAAACACAAGGATAGCATTATTTATAAACGTATGACTTTATGGTTTATTCAGTTTGCCTTTCTTGGTTTTTTAAAACAAAAGTCTGATTAATCGATCAGCCTGAGAACAAGCTTACTGCGTGTTTGCTGGAGAGAGGTTAGTGTTTTCACATCTTATCTTCTAAAGGTTGTTCTTAGTATTGTCGCTGGCTCATAACACCCCCGTTTTTGTGACAGCTGAATATCTGTTCAGATGTGTTTGGGTTTGTGCGTGTTTGTTAGCAGGTTCAGAGACTGAGAGTACTGCAAACCAAAGACCAAACCAAATCCACAATCAGAGATCACTTAACAGTGGACATACAGTATGTAATAATAATAATGGATTGCATTTATATAGCGCTTTTCAAGGCCCTCAAAGCGCTTTACAATTCCACTATTCATTCACACACTGGTGGAGGAAAGCTACAGTCATAGCCACAGCTGTCCGGGGGCAGACTGACAGAAGCGAGGCTGCCATATCGTGCCATTGGCCCCTCTGGCCAGCACCAGTAGGCGGTAGGCGAAGTGTCTTGCCCAAGAACACAAAGACCAAGACAGACAGAGCAGGGGATCGAACCAGTAACCTTCCGGTTACAAGATGAGCTTCCCAACCCGCTGAACCACAGTCGCCCCAAAAATGTACAAAAATCATGGACGTTTATTTTAGCAATAATAAATATAAATATTATTACTTATTATTACTTTGTGCTACGCAGAAGGCTGATCCCCACGCCCCATTATGGCAGGACTTCCAGGGTGCCAGTGGCCCTGGGGCTCCTGCTCCTTGACATGGTGACATCCTCCTTCAGAGCTACTGCTACCTAGCAGACTGATGCCTCCGCCTCCGGCTCGGCCTTTGCACCTGGCAGGGCCTTGACCGGGGTTGCGTGTGTATATGTACAATTGTAAATAGTTCATTTGGAACACTTTCACTCTGGGCTTTCGGTTGCATTGTCTCCTGATGGAGTGTCTTAAAGAGTTACCTGGTACATATGGAATATGTAATGGAGTAATGGAGGTTACACTGTAACCTTGTTTCTCTGAGTGAGAACCAAGGTTACACCTTCAGGCCGCTCGGAGACGCGTTCCAATCAAACCACCACCGGTTTCACGTCTGCACAGCTGTTTTATATGTAAGTTGTGGGGCGTGGCCAGGTCACAAAGAAGTATCCACACACCAAGACTCAGAGAACCAAGGTTACAGTGTAACCATGCAAAATGCTGTAGAGTTGGTGGAGTGAAGGATGTCTATGTTTTTCTGGGAGTCATGACTACAGCTCATGTTAGAATGATGCTGTACAATTTGTTAGACAAACTGCAGCAACATGTAATATACACTTATACTGAATCCATCATAGTTACCTCATTAACACGTGAGTGGATTCCTCCACTTAAGACCCTTTATGGGCGATCAGTGAATTATATTGTGGAGAGGGAGAGGATTGGGTCACAGAGTTTGTGTCAGGGGGTCCAAAATGCTATCTGTATCACACAAAGCAGAGCAAAACTTATTTTGTAGTAAACCAGAAAACAGACACGCACGTGGTTGTTGTCTCTGATACTTTTAAGCACGATAAAAAAAAGTTTTCATCTAAAGAATGAGTCAATTGTAAAAATAAAAGTTCAAGTGGTTTACAACAAATGTAGCGTGTTGCCTGATTATCTGCTCCACATCTACTCCTGCTGGCAGCCTTTATATAACCAGCATTTTCACATAAGAGATATAAACTTTGCAACAACATCCTTCCACCTCCAGACAAGAACAGTTATAATAATGTATAATAATAATAATGTAGAAGTACAAAATGTTTTCACCAAATATTAGGATTTGGTGAAGTAGGAATTTAAGTTGTATTTATTTAGTTTAAAACTTGTTTAGAACGTTTTGCGAAAATCCAGTAGAACAATTTCCTTGAACACCGACTAACTAATTTTGTTTAATAACCCCAGAGAAATCGCACAAATGTTACCTGATAACACCAAATATTTTATAGAAGCATTTAACGATGCGGTAAGCACCCTTTATGTTCTTATACAAAATAAAGCCAAGACACCTGACTATTTAAGGCTCAGAACAAACCTGCTGTCAGACCAGCCACTTGTTAATAACACTAAAAAAGGACGAAAGAAAAAAAGAAAGAGCTGAAAGGATGGAAACTGGCACTGTTGGATTTGATATACAAATCATCACCCTGTGTGAGGAGGATTGTGATGTGTGAGGTAATGCAAACATCGATTTTATTAATGCACTGTGTGCGATACAACAACAACAATTAGACCAGTAAAAAAAGGTCAAAATTTTGAAAACCATCAACACAATATGGTGGATTTTTATTTCTGTTATTAGTTGCTGCCGTCCCTTTCATAGCCAGTATGACAGCAAACAGGTGAAACATACACACAAAAGATGTTTGTAGTCCCTCAGCACCAAAAACACCAAAATACAGAAACCATCGGACAAACAGCTCAAAATGAGCTGGACAAAGCTGTGGTTGAGGTACTGCAAAGAAATGACATAGATGTGTATGAAAAAGCTACAAAGTACTCCAGTATTCTTCAGAGATACCTATCGCTAACGCTGCCACGGGAATGTGATATTCACAGAGAAACCCCCCCACTGACATGACCGCTGTGGCACCGGGCAAACCTCCACCCGGCCCACTCTAAACAGGTGACAGTAGACTTAAGAGCCACAGGACTCAGTGCCGCTGAATCTTTGATTTTATTTATTTTTTGTTATGTTTTACTTGCATCTAATTGAAAGGGTGAGTGTAAACACAAAACATTATAATTAAAAATTAAACCTAATAAAACAAGTTTTAGAAAGCGACTTTTTCATTTGATTCAATTTTATATGATGGATTATTATATTATTTTTTAAAACATGTATATGCTAAGGACATCCCAGTATGTGTCCTGTACCTGTCTGTTTCATTTAAAAAATACTCAAAATGTACTTAATAAATTAAACATGACTCCTTCCTTGATTGACTGTACATTTTAAAATAGCAGGAAACAGGGAGGCAGAATAAGAGTGAGAAAGCTGCAGAGATGCTCCAGAGACTAATGAGCTAACTGCGGGGTGTTCTTCCTCGTGTGACTGCTGTAATTGGGTCAGTCAATTGTCCCGTGTAGTGATAGCTGATGGTTTAAAGGAGTTTAGAGCTGTCCGACAGCCAGGCCCACATCACTCTGAAGAAAACTGCCTCCAAGCAGCCTAATGTCTCACTGTACAGAGAGGGAGGAGTCTGAGGCTTGTGTGAGGTGTGTGGAGTATTTGGGTTTTGCTCTAAGAACTATTTCGTTTTTGATTTTTCAGGTCAGCATTCAGTCTTTATGAATAATGACAAATTAGTAAATGCTTCAGTTGAAGCTAATAAATGTTCCTGACTGACAACAAGCTCCCTCATATAGAAATCTGCTTACAGGATGTTATTTCTTTTGCTCAAGGTTGGCATCCTTTGGTTGTGCATAACAACAGGATGATATCTAAATTGTGTTTTTTTCACAAAAAAAATTCCTTGAAAAGTTTTTCAGTGACGAAAAAACGTATTCTCTCTCAACATCAAACAGGCAAACAGTGAAGCACAATATCTGCTTTTATTAAAGTCTAAATGGCATTATTGATGGAATGTCTGAGAAAAATACTGAGCTGCTCTATTTCTTCATGTGTAAAAGGCTTTTGTCAGTTAATCACACAACCTTGGGAACTATTATATTACTTATTTGTCAATTCTGTAAGTTTCAGATTATTTGTTATCCAGAAGGCAGTGTTTCCACTTTACTGGGTCTTACTCTTTGTTCACGGTTTACAAAGGAGTTCCCCGTGGCTCTACTAGGACCACTACACTACTCTGTATAAATACCCATAGTACTTTGCTGTACTCCATTCTTAAGCAGATCACACAGTCATCTACTGTTCATCTCCTTCAGTAATAAACCTTTGAATCCCATTTAACACAAGGTAAGTTTATGTTATTTTTAAATGGTAAAAATGTGTCCTCAAAACCACTCAGAGGGCTGAGACTGTAATGGTCACAACTTGGAAATATCTCAGTGTCCTTATAGATCAGACGTTACTCAAATTTTAGGTTTGAAACAAGTGTTTCAATGTGCATTGTGAATAATAAAGTTTGTTTCCGAGGAATAAATCTCTCTTTTCTCTGTAACTTTTTTACCTTTGTTGGATTATGGGGATCTGATTTTTAAATGCACCGTCCAGCACCTTGTCCAGAGGAGGACGAGAAACAACAAAGTACAGAATCAGAGAAAATAAACTTAAAAATGTAATAAATACAATAAATAAATACAGGCAAGCTCAGCCCCTCTTTAATGGTGTTGGTCAAGTTACTTGAAAAAAGTAATTAATAACTAATTACTGATAACTTCTCCAAAAAAGTCATGCCGTTACTTTACTAATTACTTATTTTAAAAATTAATTAGTTTCTTGGTTACTTAGTTACTTTTTAAAAACATGATACACAACCTGAATACGTTATAAAGCAACAGACCTTTCAGCCCAGTTCTACTTTTTCTGCATAATCCATCATATCAAATGTTATCAAATAAAAAAGTCTCTTTTTTAAAATTGTTTCATTCAGTTTAATCTTTTAACTTTATGCATCAAGCAAAAATTAAATTATATGCAACAGTCTTTGAAAAAATGTGTTTAACATTTAAAGCTATTTCCTGCCTATTCAGCATATAAAATAAAATCATGTTTTGTGTTTACACTCTTTCAAATAGATGCAAGTAAAACACAGCAGAAAATAAATAAAATCAGAGACTCAGCAGCTCTTTAATCTATTGTCACCTGTTTAGCAGGAGTGGGGCGGGTGGAGGTTTGCCCACAGTGGTCATGTCAGTGGGAGGATCCGGGGGTTTCTCTGTGAATGTCACATTCCCGTGGCAGCGTGCTCGCTGCTCGCTCAGAGTTGAAGTTTAATTTTTCGCTGTAGAAAGAAGTTTTCTTCCCACACAGAGTGAACAGTGGATGCTAATGTTTTTGTCACTTAATACACAATCAAACTTAAAGTAATGTGAGTACTTCCACACTTTAAATGCTGCATGGTCGTACTCTCTCCATCACTCCATATTATCCATTATTGATCTGCACACGTCTGTTACCATGGACGTCGCACGCTCGTACGTCATTGTCATGAGACACTCTCACAAACAAAATCACAGTTTAGTAACACAGTAACACAGCGTGCTTACGGGAACATAACAGTAAACTAATTACTTTTTTTGCAATAGTAATCCCTTACTTTACTCGTTACTTTAAAAAAGTAATTGGATTACATCTCTGCTCCTCAACCTATCTATAAGGTAGAGGCCAGCCACCCTTCATTTCCGCTGCTGATATCTGGGATCTCATTCTTTCAATCACTACCCAGCTCGTAACCATAGGTGAGGGTAGGAGTGTATATCCACCAGTGAGGCCTTTGCTTTCACGCTCTCTTTACCACAACAGACCAGTGTAACATCTGTATCAGTGCAGCTGCAGCTCCAGTCCATCTGTCAGTCTGTTGCTCCTGATAGAAAGCATCAGAATAATAAAAACTCTTTCAGTCTGAGTTTAAAATGGTCCTACTGGAGAGTCATTCTCCACATCCTGAGCCTTTAAAAGAGAAAACTGTTTTACCAGAGAACTGACGGCACAGTTCCCACAAGCTACACAAGAAGTTCATATGACAACATCATTTTTTTAAAAACTAAAAAGGTGGGGGAGGGTTGAGTGTACTCGTTTAAGATGTGTTTTGTTTCTTTGGATACTCAGTTCTCACTTAGCTCGCAGACATGTCCACATGCATTTGTATTAAAATTCAGGGTCTCAGAGGGCTCGTGGCTGTCTGGACTCTGAGGGTGACGTCACTTATCAGTTTCTGCTAGTGTGATTGGTTAACAAGCTGCGTTACCACAGTGATGCAACATACTGACATGTCTGCTCATTATTGACAGACATTATATCACCGAAACAAGAGTCCGAACTTGTACAGGCTGTTAAAGTCTCCACACAGCAAACCGTACTATTTGTCAGATAATTCCATTAACAATGTTCTACAACACACACGCACACACACACACACACGCACGCACGCACGCACGCACGCACACACACACACACACACACACACAGATCCAGTTTAGTGAATGCAGTAAGCAGAGGAGTGGAGGTGAGACCAAGCAGAAGGCTCTCAGCCACAGCTGCCTGCTTCAGTGCGCCTGTTAGACTCAACCACAGGAGGGCAGAGCAGCCAGAAAATGTACTCAAGTAATAGTACCACTACCTCAACATAGTTTTACTCAAGTAAAAGTAAAAAAGTATTTAGTAAAAAAGGCTGCTTGAGTACTGAGTAACTGATCATAACATCTGATTTAATGTTTCAAAATGAGAAAATCAGACAGACTAAAATATAAAGTTTAGTGCAAATTTTGGTATTTGAAAGACTGAAAAGCAAAAAGGATACTACATATAAATAACATGATTACGACATAATAAATTTCCAAATCAGTTTTCACACATACAAAAACATGTGCACACACACACACGTTTTTGTGAATGTCACATTTCTCTGTGAATGTGACATTCACAGAGAAAGCCCCGGATTCCCCCACTGACATGACCACTGTGGGCATATATACATGTTTTTGTGTGTATATATATATATATATATATATATATATATATATATATACATGAAAGATTGCGGGGCTGATTGATTTTTGCCCCCTGCCCCAAGTGGTCATTAGAAATACTGCGGGCCAACGTGGAGTTTGATGAAGTACAGCAGCCTTGTTTGGAAGCAGCAGACGACTTCAGTTTCATCACTGCTTTGCTTGAGTCTGTGTTTGCGTCTATTGTCTTGATTTCGCCACAGAATGAAGTTAAAAGCAACATTTGAAGGTTGAATATGTCGTAAACCTCATCAAACCTCCACTGAGCGGAGAGAGAGGAGTCTGCAGCTAACATATACTGTATACACACATCTGTGCAACGCTGCTGTGTGCACACACTAATGAATGTTTACATCAAATGCTGTAAGACTGAGTGGGCGTTAAGTGGAGACCCAGTGCACATTCCTGTGTAGTTCAGTGCTTGTAGCTCATCTTTTCCTTTTTAAGGTTTTCATAGTAATTACGGAGGCATCTCCAAAGCTGCTCTGAAACCACATCAGCACACACAAAGAAAACAGAAGGTGAAACTAGAAGAACGTCGTGTTTCAGCAGTGCTGAAAGCGTCCTCTGCACTGGAAGAGCTCAGCTTTGTTTTACCTGACAGAAGCTCTGTGTATATTATTTGTTTCATCATCATTATGGCCACGGTACACTTTTAATTAACTTGTTCTGGTTGGAACGCGCTGAGCTGCTTCTTTTGCTCATTTGATTCTGTCAATCCTGTAATTAGAGATTAGAAGGATGAAACCAACGAGTCTCACGTTTGTTTATTTTGTCTTTCCAGCACATAAACAGCAGAAGCTTCTAGTTTCACATCCAACTCTTACTCATATCTTCAAAATCACTCGAGTCATACTGAAAGCGAGGCACATGCCAGATGACGCTTTGTTGTAGTGATCAATCCCCAGCTGTGGACCACTTTCTTCATTTGCTTTATCTAGAGTGTTTGGATACCACGGGGGCAAAGGAAGGGCAACAGGGAGGTAGGGTGGCACATCATACTTCAGTGAAGATCCCCAACATGTAAATTCAGCAAACTAAATATCCACAAAAACACTTTAACACTATTTATTGTATCAGTATCTCAAGTAATTAGTATTTTAAGGACATAAAAGTTGGGGGCAGCCGGGGCACGGGGAAGGGGCGGATCTACAGCAAGGGGTTGCCCCCCCCTAGCTCCGCCCCACCAAAAGTCCAGGTTTTTTACAGTAGCTTTAAATTCACAGATAAAAATAATTCTTATGTATCTTTATATTAAATGGCTTTTATAAAGTGTTGCTCAGTCCCACTGACCTCCCAGTGTGTTACACCACAGGCCACATTTGGGCTGTTCAGTGGTTCAGAAGCACTTTATCCTTGAATGTTTAATCCAGCTTCACAATCATCAATTCAAATTTCATTAGAGAATCCACACAAACATGCAGACCACAGGGTGAAGCACGTCTCTGAAGAATACAGAGGTCTTATGGAGCGTCACGGTTTGAAACTACAGCTCAGTTGGCGGTGCTGAGGATGTTGCCAAACAACACGGTAGAAGCACACATCTAAGACTGCTGTAGTCTGCATTGAGGACATGATAGTTTTAACGGTAAAGACATGGACTGCCACGTTATTAAGCAGCCCATCTTAACTGCAGTTTGATTCTCCACAGTCTCTTTTTCCTTCACAACTTTCTTTGATGGTAAAAGGACACTTTACTTTTCTTCTCTACTGGAACACTCAGATAGTAGCAACTATCAACACATGAATCCAGATAAAGACCAACATATGTGTATTTCCACTTTACAACACCAAGGTTTAGACCGAGGTATTCTTGCAGTCTCTTTGTGAACTGCACTGAATCCATCGGTCAGAAGTGAAAACAAAAAAGGCACTGAGTGCAAATAATAGCTGTTTGCTAACAAGGCACCAAAAACAGGAAGCGAGGTCGTTCTATCTGGACAAACAACTTTATTTGTGGTAATGCATCTATACACTGTACATTCAGTCACTGTAGTATATAAGCATAGCTATTTTCAAACATAATCTCATAAAGTCCTTTCCTTTACAATATATCTGTATCGTTAGAGAAGGGAACAGTGGTGCTGAAGGAGAAAGGCATGAAGAATCAAGGAAATAAAGGAAATAGATGAATAAGCCAAGCCTCTTTTCATACTGTATGTGTGGCATTAATACATGGGAGCGCTCGCCTCTTACATAAAAATATTTCTAGTACTGTATATAGTATTAGCAGCAGCACAGGGCTAAAAAGATACACGAGGATGAAGGGGAAAGAATCAGCACGGTGATGTAGTAGGTGTAGCTGTGTGCGACCTGTACTGCAGGTCAGCTGATCCCAAACACACTGTTAAAAATTCATGAGTGGTGAAAAAAGTCATTTCATATAAAGACTACAGTAAAAAAAAAAAGATTAAATTCTCTTATGATGAACTGTTTTTGAAACATCTCAGTTAAAACACAAAGTTAAAAAAAACAAACACCAGCTATTGTAAGAAAAGAGTTTTTGAAAAAGGAAACACCATGTACATATATTATTACAATATCGTAAATGAAAAAATATTTACATTTGTAAATTCTTATTCAACTCTTCACACTGGCTAGTATACTAATGTGGACTGTTATTGCTGCTTTGCTGCCGTCGTTTAGCAAAATGGTTCTTTAGAAAATAAAATGTTTTTAAACGTCAGGAGGACAAAAGGCCAAATGTCATTATTGTCTCCTTCTTTTGTAGAAAACCACAAGCACTGTAAGGCCATTAGCTATTTCGTAAAAACAACTACAAAATGTACCAATTTCAGCTCTGCCAAACCCAGAGTAACAATTTGCCAAAGCAGGTGGCTTTTTTTGCCACAGCGTGCACATAATTGATTTCAAGTACGGGGCGAGGAAAGCAATCGTTCAGAAAAACGCCCAAAGCTTTTTAGGATTGCGAAGTTTGTTCGTTGCGCTGAAAGGGAAACACGAGTAAACTGGTGGATTCTCAGAATACTGATATAAAGAGCTGCAGAGCGAGGGCGGGGCTTGATGTGACGCCCCTCCCTCTGACAGCTTCAGCATCACCTGTCCTGCTCTGGAAACCTTTGGCCCTCCTTCAGGCACTTTAGGTTTTCCAGCATTGATTAGTTTTTTCTTTGTGTGAAGTTTGACTTTGTCTTAAGAACAACATACGGCTTGTTGCTTTTTTTTAATAACATTTCAAAATAAGACAAATTGCTTGATATTGCATAACACAATAAAACCCTTACATGTACAGTATCAATGCCCAATAACTGACTATAAGTATGGCAAACGCTGTCAAATTTCATGCATAAAGAAAATTAGTTTTCTATTAAAAATGTGAACAGAACTGTTAGTTTGAAGTATTCTTCTTTAGAAAGTAAAAACTTCAACACAACAGACAAATAATAAAATATTTTCACATTTAAAACAACATCAATAATTAAAGGAAAACTAGCATCAACACAATGTACATTCTGATTGTATTGCATCCACAGTGTGGCGGCTGATTCACAGCCTCCGGCTTCTGAATACAACGTTTGTTCGTGCTCCTGTTGTCAGACTGGAGAGTGTGCTGCCCCCCAACACCGGCTTCCTGCTTATTTACAATACTTGCCTAATGAAAACAGAGCAGCAATATTCTTTTGAAAATGCATATAATCAACAAAATGCTATATGGTAGGAGTCGCGTATAAGACGATGCTTTCAAAGAAAGATTGCTGAAAATAGTGGGAGTACGACGGGGGAGGGGCTGTTTTTACCTCATGACAAAGTGCGATTCATTATTGTAAAGTTTAAAAAAAGAAAGGTATATTTATATGTACATACTTTAATTCAAATGAACACTTTGTGGTTACGGACAAGACCAACCACCCAGCCCACTGCGACGGCACGAAAACATCTGGAGTGTGTTACAGACTTCAGGACTCAAACACTCAAAATGCGACTTGTATGTGAGTGTATGCAGAGCATCCAATAAAAGAGCTCATTTAAAAACTCGTCACCAAGTGACTGGTAGGGATCAGTTTTGAGGCTTCATTCGAAGTGGAAAATGTGCCTGTTGAACACAAAGCCAAACCTAATCTTTCATGTTAAAATCATTGGCCATGTTTTCATATCCAACCGTGGTTGGGGAGTCGCCCCAATGGGCTGCGATGGCTCCCTGACAAACCCCCGCAGCACAGTGGGAAGTCCATTTGTTTATTTTTCACTCCAATAGCACAGAAAAACAGAAAAACGCTCCTTGTGTACTCTACATATCGCTATGTAATCTCTTAAATAGCTTATAATGTCTCCAGACTCCTATGGGTTCATCGTGGCAGGAGGCGCTGGTGGAGGCCTTCCCTCCTGGCCACGTCACTGTAACACCTCCCAGCAGGTGCACACGTTGATGTTATATCGTTATGAGTTTATATCAGTCCTACAGCCTCTCCTTGTGTCCTTGTGAAGGAAAATCCAGGCACAGCCGCACTCAGCACTACAGAGCCGTTCACTGTGCTCCAGTTTTCAGTTCTACGAGTTCAGAGGTGCAAAAGTCAGTGCTTCAGAAAATGCATGCTTCCAGTCATTCTTCTACGGTACCACTAGACTTTTCATGCACAAGGACAACGCTCCTCCATTCTTCTCTGTGTCTCCATTTGAAGTCTTACGTTTTGTGTCCAGTAGAGTGAGGGGCAAGCACAGGAACAGTGGTGTGATGCGGGTGACCTGTGGGACTCATGGGGTGGCGATCATGGTGGCAAATGGAAAAGGTTCAGCTGTAAGGCTGGCTGCTTGGTTAGTTGTCACCAATGGGAACGTCCTTGGGTGTCCCGTCTCTGTTACTGCTTGATTTGCTGCTGTAGCTCCTTCACCATCCTCTCCAGGTGCTCCCGAGCTTCTCGCTCGTGCAGCAAGTCGGCTCGAAGCTGCTCACGGTCGGCCTCGGCATGCTGCAGCTTCATCTGGAGGTCCTCGATCTGGAAAACGCAAACCACAAATCAGCTGGGACAGCAGAAGAGAGCAGGACAAAAGCACTGACCTCACGCTACACAACTCAGACTAACTGGGCGCACACTCGGGGCACGCGTACACAAAGAAACTATAAGAATATACGGTAAAAATGTTGTTTTAGCGATCTCTGAAAGCTGAACTGAAACAACAACAGTGGCTGTCCCTCTTTTACCTGTGCTCTTTAAAGCAGACCCCCCCCCCCCCCCCCCCCCCCCCACACACACACACACACACACACACACACACACACACACACACAGCCTCTGCTCTGCTGTGGACATCAGTCTTTCCAAGCTCCTACTGCAGCACACTGTTTATATCACGCAAGAGTTACTATGTAGGACAGTGGCCTCTGAACTCCTACAACGAATGACGTTTTATATTCTCTGAGATCATTACAGTCATTATTAACTGATGTGTCCACATTTGTATCAAGCTGATGTCTCCAGACTGTTGGGTTTTTCAGTTTTTCTCATTGAGAAAGTTCATGATGGCATCCTGTCTTAATGACAGCCTCCCACAGACGACTACAGTGTCTGCAGGGAGGTACACAGACACAGCTGTCTAATCTGTATTTCCCATGGTGCCTGGGGGACGTCTCGTTTCCTTTTGGAGGGTGAATATCGGACGTCTCAGGGACACATCCCTTTATTTTTGACTGGGGAAAAGGAATGGTGGCTTTTTTGTTCTTGGCTTCTCTGCTGGACTTGAGAATATCTGGGACAGTGAAACATTCACATTGAGGGCACCATCTAGATTTTCTACCATCACGACTGGTCTCACATCTCACTGTTAGTTAAGGGGATCACAGAGATATGATATGGTTTTTAAATAACAGATGCTCTACATCGGGGTGTCCAGGTCCAGTGTCCTGCAGGTTTTAGATCTCACCCTGGGTCAGCAAACCTGAATCACATGGTGTGTTACCAGGCCTCTGGAGAACTTCAAGACATGCTGAGACATGGCCTTGAGGGCCGCAGGCCTGGAGTTGGACACCCCTGCTCTACTACAGTTTCTATCCTGATGTTTTGGCTCACAGGGATTACACACAGTATTTGAAAGCTGAATCATCACCTGTGCAGAATACTTTGCACGGAGTCGCCCAGCCTCACAGCCTTTATCACAGACCCTCAGCTGTCGGGCCTGCTCTAGCTCCCGCTTCAGGCGGATCCTTGACTCGTTGGCTTCCTTCATCTTCTTCTCACTCTCAGCTCGCAGACGCTCAATTTCCTTCCTGAGGTTGCGCTTTGCCTCAGTCGCCTCCCGCAGCTTCTCCTTCTTGGCCACCCGCAAGAACTCCAACTCCTTCAAAGTAGAGAACACAACAGCCGGGGGTTAGCAGCCTTTTACCATCCACGCTCAAACGCAGAGTTACGGCTGGTCCTGGGTCTGTCCTAAAGCAGAATATGTTGCCTTTGAAATGAATGTCTCAAATGTTACAGTCTTTCTGTTTGTCTTCCAAACAGGCCCGTTTTTCAATAAAAGGAATGAACTAAACTATGTCCGTAGACATGGATGTGTCACTGAGAGAAACTCGGAGTGCCCACGGAGCTTAAACAACATCTTAAATGAGCATCGTAGGAACGTGACCCACCCCGCTGCCTGTGTCACAGTCCTGTCTCTGAACTGCTCACACTTCAGTGTCAGTGTTTACACTAAGCCAGGTCAGCTGACAGAGTCTGGGTTTACTTCCTCTAAATCTCTAAGAGAGAGTCAGTCTGTGCCGTGGCAACACGCCCATCGCCTTCTCATGGGAAACGAGCAGCTGGGACTAACTTATCTGTCATCAAGCTTTGTTGGTTCCTACAGTGACAGCTAAAAGAGTCCATCCCCATCACAGCCTGTATTTCACAGAGACTTGAAATGAAAACAAAGCTATGAGGATGAACTAAACACAGGAGGAAGGAGAGCAGAGGCTCTGCTGCTGGTTTAGCTTGTGGGGGACATGGATATGCACTATCTAAGCTCTAATGGAAAGTGAAAGTAGACTGGCGTCTGGCTGCTTTTCTTTCCCTGTATGCATCTTGTGTTGCTCACCCACACCGCCTCTGTTCTGCTCTTGGTCCAAAAATAAAAATGAAGTCTGGCCTTTCCCTTTGCAGCAACATCCGCTGCCATTGTTATCATTTGCCAACTCATGCTAAGCTTTGCGGGGAACGACACAGACTTCTACTAAAGCTCAGTGAATCTGCTGTGTGTGCACACTCTGTGGAGTTTTTGTTAAGGACGGCTAAAACAAGCCAAAACACAAGTCATTAGTGATAAATCTAAATCTACGGCCCCTGTAGGGTAGTCCGCTTCATGTCACACAATGCAAATGTGTTAGTTCCCATTTACCTCTGCTTCCACTCTTTACCTTGCACTTTGTATTTAATGCAAATACACAAAAGTTAGGATAATACTCATGTTGCCTTCCAACAAGGATTACCTGCTGAAGGCTTCGTTTCGCCTGCAGGGCCGATCCCAACTTCTCCTCCTGCTTCACCCTCATCTTAACAATTTCGTGCAGAAACCTCTCCTTCGACTCCTTGGAATCCAGCCCACTGTCCAGCGCCTGCCTCAGGCTCTCCAGCTCTGACTCCAGGCCCGACTCTGGAGAGGTGACAGGGGCTGGTGCTGCCACCGATGTGGCTGTGGGTGCCGTGCTTTCAGCTGCCGCGATAGTGCAGATGGGACCTTGGACACCGGGCGAGCTCAAGTCTTTGGCTGAGCTGCTGGATGAGGTAAAAGATGGCGACGAGAGGGAGGACATGGACGAAGCGGCTGTTGGAAAAGGCCACAGAGATGAGAGAGGATGAAACGATCACCTGACCGGGGCCACATGTATTTAGCCAAACAATGAAACAACCTTTACACATCTGATTATCGTTAAAGCGTTCTTTGCTTACCTTCGTCGCGGCTCTCCACCTCGATCTCCACCTCAGAGTCCTTGTCATCCTGAGGCAGCGGAGGTTTGCTGGCTGCTGAGGAAGCAGGCCCAGGGATTTCATGCGCTGCGGACTGGAGCTCCTCGGTAGCTCTCCTCTTGCGAGGCCTGGTGTTGGGGTGTGCGCCCTCACCTGGAGGTTCGCTTCCACTTGGGTAGGAAGTGCTGGGTATCGATGGGGACAGAGGCCCTACCTTGCCTAGTGGTAGCGGAGTGAGGGCGACGTTGGGGGCCACTGCATTCTCTAGGCTCTTGTAATTGTAGAAGCTAAAACGAAACCAGACCAGCGTGACGCGTGTTGTTTTACATACATTAACCTAAACCAAGGTGATTATCAAGACAGAGATCCAACAGTACGGATTGTTACTGCTGTGTTACACGGTCCAATCTGAACAGCCTCAGCAGCCAAACGCGTTGGGAAACAGTCAAAGCGCCCGCAGCTCTTTCCTCCCACTTCAGGAGAAACTGGGCCTGATCATCTGTGATATTTCGCAGACTGCGCTGGCAGCACCGTGCCAAGTGGGTGCCCACGGCATGAGTGTGTCAAATGTGTGTGAATGGTAGAGTGTGGGAAGCTGTGGAACAGTCAGACTTGACCCCTGTGACACCAGCCCACCCAGACAAGTGAGAGAGCACTCGTCTGGGTGGGAGCTCCACATACCCAGCTGAACGAAGCGACTGCCATCCTCATGAGCAGCAGCTTCCCTTAGACCGCACATCTTTCACCGGCTTTAAATGAATCCTACTAAACCCAGGTTTATAATGGACTTGGTGCTGTTCTCACCTGTCTCTCAGCAGAGCCAGCGGGTTACTGGAGGGCTCCTTATCGCCTGCAGAGATGTGGGGGGACCAGGGTCTGAAAGCTGAGGGCCTCTGCCTGGACTGAATGCAGTTCAGCCCCTGGAGAACAAAAGTGATTCAAGTTAGTGAGGAAATTCACCGAGCCACAGAGTTCAGGGTTAACAAGGACATTCCCATTGGTCACAACTACTGACCATTAAAAAACTACATGAAATGTATTCATTTTTACCATCAGCTCACATCTTTATAACTTGGCCATAACAACAATATGCAGTGAAGAAACTGTTCCCTGTTGTGATCATGTGAAGTGCTGCTCACAGTCACAGGTCCACAGCTAGAACAAGAACAGGAGCCCACTTACACTGTGACCCTTCTCTGGCTGTGGGTGAGGACGACTTCGTGGTATTTAATATGATTTCTTCTTACTAGTATTGGTTTACTGTAATAATGGACTCTGATATGTTGGGGAAGAGAAAGAAAGGACAAACACACAAAGAAAAATGCGTCGCAGTGTTGACAGGTTTGTGTGGCAGTGATCTCTGCTCTCTGAGAATCTCCATGAACCTCCAACACTGTACAAACTCCTCTGAGGTCAAACCTCCAAACTGGGAGGTGAAATTACACCAGTGGACTGTTCAGCAGTCGTGACAGCAGTGTGGCACACGTCACCGTGGTTAAACACAACAATGACAAAGTGCCTGTTTGGGTTATATATGTATCATTTGTTTTTTGAAGACCTCTATTATGTGATTATATTTATATTTCTGAGGATTACTTGATGAGATTTTGTTTACTTCTGAAAAATCATAATTTTATTAGGACTTATTAACTTTACCATGTTACAGCTGCAAGTTACTGCAAATGTTTTAGGATGTTCAAAGAAAAAGAACAAATATTTGTTCGCACAAGGTTAATACTCCCAATATTTCACTTTGACATAATGTAAATATGAAACATGGATATTAGACACTTGTATCAGAACATTTCCTTCCTGTTTATTCTGGGTACAAAGAGTAGAATGAGTCACTTCAGTTGTTGGTGTAAATGTGTTGTTGTGTTGGACACACTGGACATGGGTCAGTACAACCAAACATCACTCAGCACGTGGCCTCCATTAGCACTGCATGCCAAATCTAAAGATAGTGCCGTGTGTCCTGATTTCACATGTTTTTGCATATTTGTCAGTTACATGTTTCACATCGTCACACAAATGTCAGTAGTAGAAAAAGATGACTGAGGTGAATACAACATTTTTACTTTTGATTTGATTCATTAAGAGAAAAACGCCTATCCAACCCTGAACTCGCAGTTCTTTCTTTAGATTGTGGCACAAAGTCTGGAAAGGCTCGCTTCCATTTCTGAGGCTCCACAGTGAGAGCCTGCATCCACACATGTGGAAAACTTGGAAGAGTACTGGACCTTCCCAGGTGAGGAAAGAGCACTTCATCGACTCACAAAAGAAAGGGGAACAACATCTGAACAAGTTCAGGTCTAATTTGCCCCAGTTAAGGTTGCATTCATGATTCAACAACGAGAAAGAGACCTGTGGAAAACTGTCACCAGTGGGAGCGCTGTGAGGCAAACCCACACCTGACTGAAAAGAACAAAAAGGCCAGTTTCAGGTGAACCACAAGCACACTGAAGTCATGCAGCAGGACAATACTCCACAGGACACCAGCAGGTCGAGGCTCCCAAAACAAATGAATAAAGTGTGGATCTGAAGTCAAAGAGCACACTTCACTCTGGATTTAAACGTCATACTCGAAAACTGTCCGATGTGGCTGCCTTAAAGCACTTCTGCACAGTTACTGCAAACATTTGAGGTTTCAGGGATCAATACTTTGTCACATAGAGCAGGAAGTTTGGAGAGCAGAATGAAAACTGGACTTTGTCTCCACTCTGGTTATGTGTCTGATATAAAAATGAGCTTAATGATCTGAAACAGATAAATGACAAATCTGCAAAAGAAAGCAAACCGCTCATCTTCACATGACATCACGTGTCATGTCGTGCATCATGATCACCAGCATGTTCTCCTGATTTGACACTGACCTTGTTGGGAGTTGACAGGGACTGCAGCCAGTCGTGCTGCTTCGCTCTGTCGGCCAGCGGAGTTTGTGATGAGAGGTCTTCGTGTTTAGACCTTTTCATCGGGATGGGATCGGACACCTGAGAACAGAAGAAGGTGTGTTTAAAGGATCAATCAGACTATACTGACGTCTGCATCACTCCAGTGTCAGTGAACTGAGCAGCCTGTACTGGGGAGTGCCAGCAGGGGTCTCCGACGGCTGGAGTTAAATGTAGGTGTGCCGCTTACTCTTCGTGTGTCCTTCTATTTCTGGCAAAGTTCACACACACCTCACAGTCCGCTTTATGGCAATGTGTCACAGAGTAACCAATGTGAGGGCATGTGCTCAGAGGCAGCCAAGAGAGGGTGTGTGTGAGTGCCATCCATATACACACACGCATGTGTGTATTTATATCCTTGTGGGGACATCTCATTGACATAATGTTTTCCCTAGCCCCTTACCCTAACCATCAAAAATGAATGCCTAACCCTGACCCTAAACCTAACCATAGCCTAATTGTAACCCTGACACTAAAACCACATTTTGAGTCTCAAAAAGGCTTCAAACTCGTGGGGACGGGAGTTTGGTCCCCACAAGTATAGTAAACTACCAATTTTTGGTCCCCATGAAGACGTTAATACCCGTCCACTCACATACTCGTTGGTGTGTGTGTGTGTGTGTGTGTGTGTGTGTGTGTGTGTGTGTGTGTGTGTGTGTGTGTGTGTGTGTGTGTGTGTGTGTGTGTGTGCCATTGATATACCCGTACAGACAGACAAGCAGGGGTTTGTTTCTTTTCCTCCCCGTTATGCTGACTTTGTGGCTATGACCTCAGCCTCTCTAGGCTGTGACTGTCACTAGTTGCCACACACACACACACACAC
Organism: Pelmatolapia mariae; assembly: GCF_036321145.2. Lineage (NCBI taxonomy): Eukaryota > Metazoa > Chordata > Actinopteri > Cichliformes > Cichlidae > Pelmatolapia > Pelmatolapia mariae. The sequence goes on from NC_086244.1 coordinate 43,990,683, forward strand.
ACACACACACACACACACACACACACACACACACACACACCAACTACGAGTGATTACAGTGACTGAACAGATTGCATTCAGCTACACTTTAAATGTGATAAAGACTGTTTTAATTGTAGAGTATTTACTCAGTAGCAGCTACAGCTGCAGTTCCTGTAGAGGCCGGCTCCAGGAGCCACAGACCGCCCAGCCCTGTGGCCCTGTGGCCTCGGGGTTCCTAACACTCTGAGGTTGGTGAAACCTTTTTCATGACTGACCTACTGTCACACTAAGCAGGCTTAAAGTAGGGGTCACGGACAGTGTGCTCCACTTCATGGCTCTGCACAGGACATGGAGGAAACCTATTTTATTCTTAGTGACTGCTGAACTCAGGCCTGGACTTTGTTGAGGTCACGGCTTAGACTGGAGGTCACATGTAACGCAGATTTGCCTTGTCTCTGTCAAACCATTAACATTTATGCATAGCTTAAATGTTTTGGCAGGCACCTAAAATAAAATGTATGGATCTCAAAATCCTTATCATCAGAGATAGATGCACTCTCTCGCTGTGGTTTTCTCTGTGAGGACTCTTGGGAATCAGCGTTGTGTGCAGGAGTAGCACTATCTTTACACCATCACACCGAGCAGCCCTGCGTGATGTCAACAGGTGGTCATTTGTAATGGGCTGGACGCTGCTTCTGTCGACTGTTGGCAGTGCGTCACGTCTGCCACATGTCTGTGTAATCAGAGCCGCTCTCGTAGGAAAGTGGCCAGACGATCAAATACCACTGAGGTCTGCCGATGTGACAGCCGGCCTCGATCTGCCTGACGTAAGACTTCATGACTTTCAATGACTTTCCATAGCAGCGTCACAGCATTGAAGCAGCCTTCATTATCTGGTCTGCTGGTGTAAGGGAACCGTTATCTGGAGGCTCGGGTCTCAGAGGAACACAGCTGTGGTTCCTTTAAATGTGAAACCACGCTCAGCCTTCAGGCGCTTGTTTCTCAAAGGTACAGCAAGCACCAACGTACAGTCAGGTTTTGTAGTCCTATTGTTTGCTAAGCTCTTTGATAGAGAACCTTAAACTATCTAACAGAGAGTGATTCATGGCATCATTACACTGACTGTTAATATATCAACTGCAAATTTAACCATTTTTAATTAAAAAATGGGTCCAAATAGCTTCTTTTTTTAACTAGGTTTTGCTCTGGTGTAAAAAACAAATATATTAACACACATTTATCACCTTTTTACCGCCTTAGCACTTCAATCAGCACAACTATAGCTTCAATTTTTCATTAATTCTAATATTTTTATCTGCTGTCATTTATAGTTGTAAACCTGTCCTTCCATGTGCTTCTATGGAGAGCATCGAGTAGGAGCCCAGAACAGAGCTCCATGAGACCAAACACAGCACGAGGAGGAGATACAAGCACCTGTGGCCAGGTGAAGGTAGTTAAAGTAGCAGAGATGAGCAAGTGTTGGACGTAGGCTGGGACTGATGTCATTAAATATGGCGCCAGTCAGCAAACATGTGGGTAAGCACGCTGAACAGCTCTGACACTTTGTGTCCACTCATATATTTTTATACTATGTTACCTTTCAAACAGGCTTCCACAGTATCCTGGAGTCCCACACTCACACAATAATAAAGACATTACCATTTTCATAGAAAGTAAACAAACACACAAACCCCTATAATAGC